>NC_061843.1:1927939-1935439 GCF_019202785.1 Penaeus chinensis | reverse complement strand
TATCATTATTATTATTATCATTAATATTATTATCATTATTATTATTAATATCACCATTATTATTATCATTATTATTATCATCAATATCATTATCATTACCATCATTATTATTATCATTACCATCATTATTATTATCATTACCATCATTATTATTACCATTACCATCATTATTATTATCATTACCATCATTATTATTATCATTACCATCATTATTATTATCATTACCATCATTATTATTATCATTACCATCATTATTATTATCATTACCATCATTATTATTATCATTACCATCATTATTATTATCATTACCATCATTATTATTATCATTACCATCATTATTATTATCATTACCATCATTATTATTATCATTACCATCATTATTATTATCATTACCATCATTATTATTATCATTACCATCATTATTATTATCATTACCATCATTATTATTATCATTACCATCATTATTATTATCATTACCATCATTATTATTATCATTACCATCATTATTATTATCATTACCATCATTATTATTATCATTACCATCATTATTATTATCATTACCATCATTATTATTATCATTACCATCATTATTATTATCATTACCATCATTATTATTATTATTATTATTGTCAATATCATTATCATTATCAATATCATTATTATTATTATTATCATCATTATTACTATTATTATCATTATTATCATTATTATTATTATTATTATTATTATTATTATTATTATTATTATTATCATTATTATTGTTGTTGTTATTATTATTGTTGTTATTATCATTGTTATCATCATTATTTTTTTGTCATTGTTATAATTATCATTATTATTTCTATTATCCAAGTTATCATCATCCACATCATTATCCTTATTACCATTATTATTATCATTATTATCTTCTCCTCCTTGTCTTTTTTCTTCTTCTTCTCCTTCTCCTCCTCCTCGTCTTTTTTCTTCTTCTTCTCCTTCTCCCCCTCCTCGTCTTTTTTCTTCTTCTTTTGCTTTATCTTTCTCTCTCTCTTTCACCCTCTTACTCATAATTGTTCTTCGATAATCATAATTTCTATTATTACCATAAATATTCTCATTATCATCATAATCATGATTATCATTTTTTTTCGTTTATTTTTTCTTCCTCATTTCCATTATTACTATTGTCATTATTTCCAATTTAACAGTAATCATTCTTGGATATATTACAAATGATTTCCTTGTCGTCAGCACCATTATCCTCATAAACCATTAACCACATTTTTTCCCTTTCTCTTTCGCCCTTTCACAGATTTGTAATTTTCATTTCTCATTTTTCTTTGTTTTTTTCTTTGTTTTTGCTTCTTTTTCTTTGCATGGCCGCAACGTCTGACACTTTCTCCATCCATCACGAAAGTTCTGGAAGAAGGAAGGAAATTTTGAGGTTCTGACATTCCTGTTTGTGCATCATCTCTTTCTCTCATTTTTCTATCTCTCTCTTTCTCTTTTTTTCTCTCTCTTTCTCCTTTTTAAAATTTGTCTCCCTTTTTTTCTCACTCTCTTTCTCCCTTTTCTCTCTCTCTCTCTCCCTTTTTTTATCTCTCTGTCTCCCTTTTTTATCTTTCTCCCTTTTTAAAATCTTTCTCCCTTTTTTCTCTTTCTCCCTTGTTTATCTCTTTCTCTCTTTTTTCTCTCTCTTTCTCCCTTTTTTCTCTCCCTACTTATCTCATTATTCTCTCTCTTTCTCCTTTTTTTCTCTGTTGCGTGTCTGACGTTCTGTTTTTTATTGTCTCTTTTTTTTGTATATTTGTATATCAGTCTGTCTGTTTGTCTTTTCTCTCTCTTTATTTTCCTCTATCTCTCTTCGCCTCTCACTTTCTCACCCTCTCTCCCTCTCTCTTATGTTCTCTTTTGCTCTTTTGGTCTCTCCTAGTCATGACGTCTCTCTCAGTGTCTCTTTCTCTGCTCCTGTTTCCTCTCTCTCTCTCTCTCTCTCTCTCTCTCTCTCTCTCTCTCTCTCTCCTCTTCTCTTTTCTCTCGGTCTATCTCTCTCTCTCTCTCCTCTTCTCTTTTCTCTCTGTTCCTCTCTCTCTCTCTCTCCTCTTCTCTCCCTCCCTCCCTCTCCCTCTCTCCCACCCTTCCTCTCTCCCTCCCTCCCTCCCTCTCCCTCCCTATACACGTACCTGTATACGTGTATAACTAAACGAACGAATATATGTACCTCCTATATATATGTATATATACGAGGAAGATTATTTATATCTTTACTTTAGCTGGAGGAAAACGGAAGAAAAAAGAATGCATTGTGAGTGTGACTGTGACAATAAACAAAAGAATAAGAAGAAATAGAAGAAGAAGAAGAAGAAACAGAAGAAGAAGAAGAAACAGAAGAAGAAGAAGAAACAGAAGAAGAAGAAGAAACAGAAGAAGAAGAAGAAACAGAAGAAGAAGAAGAAACAGAAGAAGAAGAAGAAACAGAAGAAGAAGAAGAATTAGAAGAAGAATAATTAGAAGAAGAAGAATTAGAAGAAGAAGAAGAATTAGAAGAAACGGAAAAAGAAGAAGAAGAATTAAAAGAAGAAGAAACAGAAGAAGAAGAAGAAGATTTAGAAGAAGAAGAAGAAACAGAAGAAGAAGAATTAGAAGAAGGAGAAACAGAAGAAGAAGAAGAAGAAACAGAAGAAGAATTAGAAGAAGAAGGAGAAACAGAAGGAGAAGAAGAAACAGAAGAAGAAGAATAAACAGAAAAAGAAGAAACAGAGGAAGAAGAATAAACAGAAGAATAATAAACAGAAGAAAAAGGAGAAACAGAGGAAGAACTCCATAGAACTCCATAAACAGAGTAGAAAAACTCCATAGCAGACGATAATGGGAAGGGGAGGCAAGAATAGACGATAAACTGGGAAGAGAATGAAAACGGGAAAATGAAGGATAAATGTAGAGGATAGGTGCCCAAAACAAGATAAAGAGGAGAGAGGGAGAGAGGGAGAGAGGGATGGAGAGGGAAAAGGAGAGGAAGGAGAGGGAAAGAGAGGCGGAGAGAGAGGAAAAGGAAAAGGGAGAGGGAGAAAGAAAGAGAGAGGGATGGAGAGTGAGAAGGAGAATGAGAGTGAAAATATGAGAGAGAGAGAGAGAGAAAGAGAGAGAGAGAGAGAGAGAGAGAGAGAGAGAGAGAGAGAGAGAGAGAGAGAGAGAGAGAGAGAGAGAGAGAGAGAGAGAAAGTGAGAGAAGGAGAGGGAGAGAGAGAGAGAGAGAAAGAGAAAGAGAGAGAGACAGAGACAGAGAGAGAGAGAAACATACAGACAGACAGAAAGAGAGAGAGGGACAGACAGAGAGAAACAAAGTCAAAAAGAGATAAAGAGAGGGAGACAGAAGCGAGTAATAAAGAAAGGATAATAAGTGCTAAAAGGGAACATGATATAGGATAAATGCAGCCATAAGAAGGGCAGTAAACGGGGAGGTGTGATGGATGGATGAAGAAGAAATAGCAAGGGAGAGGCTAAAGGAGTGAAGTGAAGAAAACTGGGGAGGAGAGGGAAAGGGAAAGGGAAAGAAAAAGAGAAGAGAGCGAGAAGAGAGAGAAAGAGAAAGAAGCGAGAGAGAGAGCGCAGAGAGAGAGAGACGAGCGCGCGCGCGCGCGCGCCCCGGTCGGAGCGCGAGGCGCTCGGCGCCGCGCGGCGCCTCGCGCGAAGCCGCGCTAGAGGGGAGAGGAGAAGAAAGATAAAGCAAACAGAAGAAGAAAACAACGAGGCGGGGCGCGTAGCGCCGCCGCCTACCCCTCGGTCGGGCGGCCCGGTCCCCAGCCGCCCCCCCTACTGCCACTACGTCGCCTTGCGCCCGCGCCGCCGACCCCCTGTCCCCCACCACGCTGCTCCCCCGCATCCTCCGCCCCCCGCCCTCCCCCTTCCGCTCCGCCTTCCCCCAGCCCCCCGGTCGCCGCCCATCCGCCTCCGCCCGGCGCGCGCCGCCTCCGCCCCCACGTCATACATCACAATCACCAAAAAATCCATATTCCGACCAACCACACCAAAAACAATAAAAAAAACCTAAAACTCCCCCCACCACAAGTTTAACCAAACCCCCCAACCATAATTGACAACCCAAAAACCACCCACAATGTCCAAACCTCCAAAAGAAATAACCACAAAAATAAGATATAAAGTAAAGTCCACTACAGTTTCTTTTTAAAAATACATTTCTCTATCCGTCTCTCTCTTTTACTTGCGTTTCCTTCATTCTCTTTTCTAGTTTCTAAGTTCTAATTCTCACCTATTACTTTTATTATCCCTCATCCTCCTCTCATCCCCCTCTCATTTCATATGTGATTTCTCTAGGGTCCCCCCCCCTCACCTTTGTACGTCAATCATTGCCCTCTCACTCTAACCTCTCTCCACTCCCAGTGATTCCCCCTCATTATATCTTTTCCCATCCCACCTCCCCAACACGACTCACCCCACTCACTTACTCACCCTCTTCCCAAATCATCTCCTCGCCAACATCACAGCCGATGCCTCGGCTTTCCGCATACCTCCTTCTCAACAATAGCGACGCGCTGCTCGCTACATGCTCTCAAAGACGTCATCTCCCAGGAACTCTCACATCTCATCATCCTCCCATTACACTCTCCCCTCAAAATCAATCACCTCTTAACTCTCTATTCACTCCTCTGCCTCCTCTCACTTCTCTAGACCGGATTACAGGAGTCAGCGACGTTTTCTAATCCCAACAACGGCCACTTCGACGAGCACGTCAAGAGATCGCACGCTCTGCTCTAATTCAGTCTTTCCCCCAATACTTCTCCGCGGGGCGGGGGAAGGGAGGCCGGCGGAGACCGGGGGCCGGGGGAGCCGGTCGCGATCCATATCCGCTCCGCGATCATCGCCCCGCCCATCGCGCAGGTTCTCCATCCCATCTTTAAGGATTGCTCCTTCGCTTCTCCCGCAGCCATTCTCTCGCTTCTCGCAATACTTTCTCTCTCTTTACTTTTTGTCCTCTCTTGACGTTCTCATTTCCTCTCTGTCTACTTTCACCCTGTCTCCCCCTCCCCCCGATCCCCCCCTCCCTCCTCCCCCACCCGCCTTCCCCCTGCACCTCCCTCCGTCCCCCCTAACACTGCCTCCATCTCTTCCCCCACCTCCTCGTCCCAGCTTCTGGCATCACCCAAGCCCCCTCCGCCCTCCCCTACCCCTAACGCCCTCTTCCCTCTCTATGCTATTATTCCTCGCCTCTCCCCCAATCTCCTGCTCGCGCGCAAACTCGCGTCTCTGACATCTTCCCCGCTCTCCCTCCCTGCCTAAACCCCCTGTCCCCCCCGCACAGTCTCCCCCTCCCCCCCTCCCCCTCCCTTCTCTTCTCTGCTCTTATACCCTCTCTCTGATAATCTCGCTGCTCGTCCTCATCCCCTCCTCCTCCCCGGTAAAGTCTCCCACCCCCCTCTCAGCTCCTTACACTCCCCTGCCCCTCCAATCAAGCTTCCCTAAAAAAAAGGCTCTCTAAACTCTCCCCATCTCCCTCCTCCCCGTCTCCGATCCTCTCTCTCCCCTCATCTCTCGTCATCTCCCCCCCCTGACTCCAACCCTCGATCCCTCCATTTTTCGTCCGATTTCATTTCCTCTATCCCCGCTTAACCCCTCGATCCCCCCTCTTCAACCCCATCCTCATCTCGCTCCCACTCACCCCCCCTCTCGCTGCAACCCTCTCCCCCCGGCCCCCCCTCCTCCTAACGCTCTCCCCCCATCTCCCCCTCCCGCTCATACCCCCCGCACCCATTCCTCTAGCCTCTCCCCCCACTTACGCCAGCCCCCCCCCTCCCCCTCCAACAGCCAAGAGGCTCTCCCTACCCCTCTCTTCATTATCGCATATACCTCGCCCCCCCTCTCCCGCAAGTCTCACATCCTCCCCCGCCCCCCTCGTCTGGGCCTCTCGTCGACTCTCATCTCTACCATTCTCCTCCCGCGCAACCCTCCCTCTCCTCCATCCTTCTCTCCGCTCGGCCCCCCTCGCCTCCCCTCTCCACCCAGTCCTCCTATACCCCCCTCCCCATCCCTCTCTCCCGTCTCTCCTGATTCCCCTCTCCCAATCTCTCTACCCTCTCATCTCTCAACCTCTCCACTCTTCTCCCCCTCTCTCATCTCATCCTCTCCCTCTCCCTCACTCTTCATCTCGCAGTTCGCTCTCCCCATCGCCCCCGGCCCTCCATCTTCTACGCGCCTTTCTCTCCCTCACCTGCGAATCCTTCTTTCTCTATCTCCACAACTGGCGATTATCTCCTCTCCCTTGTCTGTTCCATCCCGTCACATTCTTCTCATCTCTCATCTGAACTCCTCGTTCTCTCACCGACCATCTCTTATGTGACCTCCCTCTCCACATCTCCCCTCATCCCTCTCTTTCATCTCTCCCCCTGCGGCTCTCCAAACTCCCGCCTGCCTGCTTCCCACTCCCTCATCCGCCCGCTCGATCCCTCCCTACACGGGAATAATAGGACCCTCACGTATAACTCTCCTTCGCCTCCCCCTCATCTTTCCTTTCCCCTCCCTCTAGCCCCTCTCGCTCTCTCACGGGACTCGCCCCTCCCTCCCTCACAAGCCCTTCGATCCTCCCTCTGCTCTCTCCCTCTCTAAGATCCCCTCTCTCCCTAAACTCTCCCTTCTCACTCTCCCTATTCGCCCTACTCTTAAGTCTCCGACTCATTCCCTTCCCTTCTCCTCTATCAATGCTCTCTTCTCTCATCTCTGGTCCCCGCTCATCTCCCCTCCCTCTCTCCTTCACTCGTCGCCCTCTCCCCCTCCTCTTCTCGTGGATTAAGAAACCTCTCCCCCCGTAATCCGAACAACGATCAAATCTCTCCTCTCCGCCCATCTATAACCGCTCTCTCTCCTCCCGTCTAAAAGAAAGAATATTCCAACCTCCCACTCTCTCTCCCCCGAGCGCCCCGCGTCCCCACTACTCCCCCCTTCCACTCATCAATGTCCCCTCCCCATTGTCTCCTTCTCTCTCTCATCCCCAATAACCCCGCAGTCATATCACTCATAGAGCAGATCCTCCCCAGTCCCCTCCTCTCCCACAGCTTCTCCTCTCTCTAATCTCTCAGTCCTCCCCCGCATCCCCCCTGGTACTCTCCAAAAACTCTGCATCCTGCTCAAGTCCCCTCACAAGCTACCATCATCTATCGCTCACTCCGCCGTCACTAATTCACCTCGTCAATCTCCAAGTCGCTCTCCTCTCCATCCCCAGAAAGATAAACCGCTCTCACTCTCTCCCCCCCACCCTCCGATATACCAGCCGCTTCTCCAATCACTCTCCCCCCCCTCAATTTCTCTTTCTTCCTCTCTACCGTCTCTTTCCCTCATTTCCTCTCTCTTGTCTCCTCCGTCCGTCTTCTAGTCATCATACTCTTCATTTTTTCTCATCTCTCTTATCTCGCTTTCTCTCTCCCCATCCTCGCCCACTTCCTCCTCACCAGCTCTCCGCCCTTCCATCTTTCTCTACTCTCTTTCCTCCTTTCTGCATCTCATCTCTTCC
>NC_061843.1:1920439-1922939 GCF_019202785.1 Penaeus chinensis | reverse complement strand
CTCTCTCTCTCTCTCTCTCTCTCTCTCTCTCCCATCTCTCTCCCTCCCTCTCTCTCTCTCTCTCTCTCTCTCTCTCTCAATATATATAGATATACATATATATATATATGTATGTATATATACATACACATACACGCGCTTGCACACACACACACAAACACACACACACACACACACACACACACACACACACACACACACACACACACACACACACACACACACACACACGCACACAAATATATATATTTTTTTTGTTTTGCTTACTTTTCTGTCGAGCTATCTATCTGTATATCTACCATTTTACTGACATACATATTTATCAATCTATCTATCTACCTTCCCTTTTTATTACCGATTTGCGTATACATTTTGCTAATTACTATCTACCTTTTTACCTATCTACCTATCTGTTAAACTATCTTTCGGTCTACCTGTCTTCCTTTTACCTATCTGTCAACCTACCTATCTATCTATCTATCTTTTCTAACTCCCTGCCTGCTTCCATTTTTTATAAATCTATCTACCTTTCTATTTCCCTGCTTAATTCCCTATCTATATATCGACCTACCTTTCTTTCCCACTATTTACCTATCTATCTATCGGTCGACCTCTCTATCTATCTGCCTACTTACCTATCTATCCATCGACCTACCTTCCTGTCACCCTACTTACTTACCTATCTACCTATCAGTTGACCTCTCTACCTACCTGCCTCCTTACCTATCTATCTATCGACCTACCTTTCTGTCACCCTACTTACTTATATATCTACCTATCAGTCGACCTCTCTACCTACCTGCCTACTGACCGATCTATCTATCAACCCACCTTTCTGTCACCCTACTTACTAGCCTACCTACCTATCAGTCGACCTCTCTACCTACCTGCCTACTGACCGATCTATCTATCAACCCACCTTTCTGTCACCCTACTTACTAGCCTACCTATCTATCAATCGACCTCTTTACCTACCTGCCTACTGACCGATCTATCTATCGACCCACCTTTCTGTCACCCTACTTACTAGCCTACCTATCTATCAATCGACCTCTTTACCTACCTGCCTACTGACCGATCTATCTATCGACCCACCTTTCTGTCACCCTACTTACTAGCCTACCTATCTATCAATCGACCTCTCTACCTACCTGCCTACTGACCGATCTATCTATCAATCGACCTCTTTACCTACCTGCCTACTTACCTATCTATCTATCAATCGACCTCTCTACCTACCTGCCTCCTTACCGATCTATCTATCGACCCACCTTCTCTGAGAACAATGTAATTCCTGATTTGGTAACATTAATCTACTTATGATTTCTGTAATTATCCATTTGATTTGGAATACTAATTACAATTTCCATTTCCTCTGATCTATCTCATAGTTTGCAATACAGTGTGATTATTGTATGTAGATGTATATCGGATCCAATATTGTATATATTGGAAAAAAGAGACTGGGAGATTTAGAGTGAGAAGGAGGGAGGGAAAGAGAGAGGAAGAAGAGAGAGATAGGGAGGAAGGGAGAGTGAGGAAGAGAGAGAGGGGGAGGGAGAGAGAGAAGAAGGAAGAGAGAGGGAGGGAAGGAGGAAGAGAGGGAGGGAGGGAGAGTGAGGAAGAGAGAGAGGGAGGGAGAGGGAGAGGAGAAGGAAGAGAGAGGGAGGGAAGGAGGAAGAGAGGGAGGGAAGGAAAGAGTGAGGAAAAGAGAGAGGGAGAGGGAGGGAGAGGAGAAGGAAGAGAGAGGGAGGGAAGGAGGAAGAGAGGGAGGGAAGGAAAGAGTGAGGAAAAGAGAGAGGGAGAGGGAGGGAGAGGAGAAGGAAGAGGGAGGGAGGGAAATAGGAATATTGATATATATTGGTTTGTATATTAATTTAATTCATGATTTGCAATGTGATTCGGGATAAAATGTTTAATCAACAAGAGTGCTAATTTTATATTCAATTATTCTTCATTAGTCTACGGGATATGCACAGATCGTTACATTCGTTCATCTGTCGAATCGATCGGCTCAGGTTCTCTTCAGGGGCATTAAGAGTACTCATACAAAAGTATTTGAACTCGGCACACCTCAGGGAGGCGTACTTAGTCCCATGCTATTTAATATCCTAATGCATAGATTACTGGGCAATATAGCACTTGCAGGCAATGACTCCATTATTTGCTATGCCGATGACATTTGTATTAAATCCTCATCCGAGGAGAGAATGCAAGAGATTCTAGATATACTTTCTGCAAGGGCTACTGAGTGTGGCTTGATAATTTCATCTGAAAAAAAGGCACTTAACCCACAGACAATCCCTCTGCCAAGGTTTCATATCATATAGATGACGTTGAGCTAGATCTCTGCCATCAATACAAATACCTTGGGGTGATTGTTAATGATTCAGAGTTCATTAGACACTTGAAGAAAAGGCTGTGGGAGCGGCTGAAGCCACTTAAGACACTTGTCGGCAAAGACCATGGTATTAATGTCAATATTGCGAAAATCTTTTAC
>NC_061843.1:1912248-1915339 GCF_019202785.1 Penaeus chinensis | reverse complement strand
TCTTTCTCTCCCTCCTTCCTCCCTCCCTCCCTCTCCCTCTCTTCTTTCTCTCTTTCACTTTTTCCGGACATTTTTTTTATATTTCTAAAGCTGTAATAACTAATATGATATCATACTGATAATTAACTATATATACATTGAATAAAATTAACACAAATGTTTAACACATAGTCTTTCACAAATACGTATATAATGTACAAGATAAATTCGACAGATAAGAAATAGGAAAAAATGATAGACCAAATATATTATATATATATATATATATATATATATATATATATATTATATATATATATATATAAATTTGATATGCACTTACAATTTTACATAAGATTAGATTACTATAGGGAAAAATACGTAAGCCGTTTATCTCTCTCTCTCTCTCTCTCTCCCTTTCTCTCTCTCTCTCTCCCTCCCTCCCTCCCTCCCTCCCTCCCTCCCTCCTCTCTCTCTCTCTCTCTCTCTTCTCTCTCTCTCTCTCTCCCATCTCTCTCTCTCTCTCTCCTTTATCTCTTCCTCTCCCTCCCTCCTCCCCTCCCTCCCTCCTCTCTCTCTCTCTCTCTCTCTCTCTCTCTCTCACACCCAAACATTATTTCTCTCTCTCTCTCTCTCCCACTATTTCTCCTCCTTTTTTCCGTCACTCATTCTTTTCTGACTTCCCGGCTCATTTATTTTCACAGATTCAGGCATTCACTGAATCTTTTCTATCTATCTCATTCATTCATTCTCTCTCCACAACTTATCTATATATCTATATCTCACCCTCATATTGTTATCTCTTACGAAGACTCCCCCCTTCCTCTCCTTCCTTCCCCTTCCCATCCTGTCCTCTCTCCCCCTTCCCTTCCTCTCCCTCCCTCCCCTTTTCATCCCTTCCTTCCCTTCCATTCCCCTCCTCTCCCTGCCTCCCTTCCCTCCCCTTCTCATCGCTTCCCTCCCTTTCTTCCCTTCTTCTTCCTCTTCCCTTCCCTCCCCTTTTCATCACTTCCCTCTCTACCTCTACCTTCCGTTCACTCTCTTGCCTCCCTTACTCTCCCTTCCTCTCACCCTCTTCCTCTCACTCCCTTCCTCTCACTCTCTTGCCTCCCTTACTCTCCCTTCCTCTCACCCTTTCCTCTCACTCTCTTCCTCATCCTCTCCCTTCCTCTCACTCTCTTGCCTCCCTTACTCTCCCTTCCTCTCACCCTCTTCCTCTCACTCTCTTCCTCATCCTCTCCCTTCCTCTCACTCTCTTGCCTCCCTTACTCTCCCTTCCTCTCACCCTCTTCCTCTCACTCTCTTCTCATCCTCTCCCTTCCTCTCACTCTCTTGCCTCCCTTTACTCTCCTTCCTCTCCCCTCTTCCTCTCACTCTCTTCCTATCCTCTCCCTTCCTCTCACTCTCTTGCCTCCCTTACTCTCCCTTCCTCTCACCCTCTTCCTCTCACTCTCTTCCTCATCCTCTCCCTTCCTCTCACTCTATTGCCTCCCTTACTCTCCCTTCCTCTCACCCTCTTCCTCTCACTCTCTTCCTCATCCTCTCCCTTCCTCTCACTCTCTTCCTCTCACCCTCTTCCTCTTCCTCTCCCTTCCTCTCACTCTCTTCCTCTTCCTCTCTCCTCTTCCTCTCCCTTCCTTTCACTCTCTTCCTCTTCCTCTCTCCTCTTCCCTCTCTTTCTCATCCCTTCCTCTCACCCTCTTCCTCTCACTCCCCCGTCTGTGTACTTACATAATGAGTTACGAAGGAGCAAGGCAAGGGGGGGGGGGGGGGGAGTGTCAGGAGTGGATAAGGAAAGTGCTTACGGAGGGGCATGATAGGGGGGTAGGGGGGGGTGAAGGGGGAAGCTGTGGGTGTATTGTGTATTTGTGTGTGTGTTTGTTTATGTGTGTGTGTTTGCGTGTGTATGTGTGTGTGTGTGTACGCGTGCGTTTCGTTATTCCTTTGTGTATGTATCTTTGTTTGTGTGTTTGTGTGTTTCTATGTTTGTTTGTATGTGTGAGTATTTGTGTGTGTGTGTTTGTGTGTGTGTGTGTGTGTGTGTGTGTGTATGTGTGTGTGTGTGTGTATGTGTGTGTGTGTGTGTGTGTATGTGTGCTTGTTTATGTGTATGTCTGTGTGTGCTTGTACGTCTTTGTTTATGTGTATGTCTGTAGGTGAGTGTGGAATGTCTTTGTTTATGTGAATATTTGTCTGTATGCTTCTACTTGTGTATGTGTACGTGAGTGTGTTTGTACACGAGTATATAAGCAAACGCATCCAAAAATATTTATACAAATATACACACATGTACACATAAACAAACACACATATAATCTTGCCATCCATTACCTTCATAGATGACAACACTCTTAGTTCCTTTAGCAGTAAAAAAGTTACAGACTAAGCAGTATAGCAAAGTAGCCTCATAGAACCTGCTGTTGCTAGTCAATCTCTTATTGCAAAGACTGCGAGGCGTAAAATTCTTTGCAATCAGCTTAAAATCATTGCTTCTGTAGCTTTGCACGCTGATGGTGGTGATGGTGATGTTGATAATGGTGATGGTGGTGATGGTGATGATGATAATGGTGTTGGTAGTGATGGTGATGATGCTAATGGTGATGATGGTGATGATGGTGATGGTAGTGATGGTGATGATGATGGTGATAATGGTGGTGATGATGCTAATGGTGATGATGGTGATGATAATAATACTGAGGATGATGGTGATAATGGTGATGATGGTGATGGTAGTGATGGTGATATTGATGGTGATGATGGAGATGATGATAATACTGAGGATGATGGTGATGATGATGACGATGGTGATATTGATGATGATGGTAATAATGGTGATGATGATGGTATTGATGATGGCGATAGTGATAATGGTGATGGTAAGTAGTAGATGAAAGATCTTTTGGTAATGTGAATGTTGGTTGTTAATGATAAGGATAGTTGTAGGGATAATAATAATGGTGATAGTAATGTTATTGATAATGATGACAAAGATAATGAAGATAGCATTAAAGACACTTATGAAGAAATAACCAAAACAAGTAAGATGATAAGGAAGAAAATGTGTTTTTGATGATAATAATAACTACGGTGATAATAATAATAATAATAACAA
>NC_061843.1:1892248-1899748 GCF_019202785.1 Penaeus chinensis | reverse complement strand
GGAGGAAGGAGGAGGTGGAAGGAGGAGGAGGAAGGAGGAGGAGGAAGGAGGAGGAGGAAGGAGGAGGAGGAAGGAGGAGGTGGAAGGAGGAGGAGGAAGGAGGAGGAGGAAGGAGGAGGAGGAAGGAGGAGGAGGAAGGAGGAGGTGGAAGGAGGAGGAGGAAGGAGGAGGAGGAAGGAGGAGATGAAGGAGGAGGGGGAAGGAGGAGGATGACGCGGGAAGGAGCAGGAAGGATGAGCAGGAAGGAGGAAGAAGAAGGAGAAGGTGGAAGGAGGAGGATGCGTAAGAGCAGGAAGGATGAGCAGGAAAGAGGAGGTGGAGGAGGAGGAAGAAGGAGGAGGTGGAAGGAGGATGACGCGGGATGAGCAGGAAGGATGAGCAGGAAGGAGGAGGTGGAAGGAGGATATGGAGGACGAGGAAGAGGAAGGAGGAAGAGAGGGAAGAAGAATTAGGGTGACGAGGAAGAGGAAGGAGGATGGAGGATGGGGGAGGGGGGAAGAGGAGAAGGAAGTAGGAATAGAAGGAAGAAGGAGAAAATGAAGAGGAAAACTAAGAGAACGAAGAAGAAGAAGAGGAAAAGTGGATGCTTTATTTACATCCTCTTTATTGATGTAAATATCTCTTAATCATCACCTGAGTGAAAAATAATGAAAAAAAAAAAAGACGTGAAAATGACTCATTGCACAAAACCAGAGATGCAATGAACGTGTCTCGATTTAAAGTTTCATTAATAGTGCCCATAGTTGCAAAACATGCTGCTTCTGTGAGGATTTCCTTGAATTACGTGAATTGCCTCCCTTGCAGTGTTTAAGCTTCTATTTCATTCATTCCCTTCTCAACATCTGTCACACTGAACTCTGGCTGATATTATACGTATCAATTTCCAAACGCTCTTTCTCTCTCTCTCTCTCTCTCTCTCTCTCTCTCTCTCTCTCTCTCTCTCTCCCTCTCTCTTTCTCTCTTTCCCCACCCATCTCCACCACTCACTCTCCCAAACGCATATGGTTTTCGTTTTTTGGTATAATACACACACACACACACACACATACACACACACGTGTATGTGTGTGTGTGTATATGTGTGTATGTGTGCATGTGTGTGCGTGTGTGTGTGCGCGCGCGCGCGAGCGTGTGTGTATCCGTATACATGTGCATGTGCGTGTGAAGTGCCCGTGTGAAATACTTTACAACCCCCCCCTCCCCCATCAGCTCACCCCACCCACCTCCCCCTTCCCAACCCCCTCATCCGCAGGAAAATGAAAAGCCAAGCAGAGCGAGCCCGTTGCCAATTGCTATATTGCAAGTGTCAATATCGAAAGAGGAATTGCATCAAGTTATGATCGAGAGATTGCCACGCTCTTGATTGGCTCATTACATCCTCGTGCAGCGATTGTTAATCAGCGTATTTCATTACTTTGAAGATGAGGCAACAGCTGACGGGGCGCAGAGAGGGGTGGGGGGATGGGTGGGGGGGTGAGGGGTAAGGGGTGGGGGGTGGGGGGGGGAGGGTGAGAAAGCTACAAAGGAGATTTCTTAAAGAGTAAGAGTTTGCTTATAAAATAGGGAGGTGGAAGGAGAAAATGAAATTATATATGGATGATGGTAGTAACAATGATAATAATAGTAATGATAATGTTGACAGTAATATTAATAATGATAATAATAGTAAAAATAGTAATAGTAATAATGATTTTGATAATGATAATAATGGTAATGATAATAATAATAATAGATAATAATAATAATAATAATAATAATAATTATTATTATAATAATGATAATGATTATAATAATAATAATATTGATAATAGTAATAACAATGATAATGACAATAGTAATAGAAATAGTAATGATAATAGCAATGGTAATAATGATGATAACAATAGTGATAATGATAATAATAATAATAATAATAATAATTATAATAAAAGTAATAAAATAATAAAATAATAATGGTAACAACAAGAATAATAACTATAATTATAATAATGATAATGATATGGATAATTACAAGAATAACAACTACTTTGCACATTGCTTGTCCGTATAAATGCTTTCACGTGCATGCAGAAACACGTGTATATGCACAGTACATGTGTGTGTGCCAGTGAGGGTGAATGTGTGTTTATGTATATGTGTAGATACATGCATATGTTTGTATGCATATATATATATATATATATATATATATATATATATATATATATATATATATATATAAATATATATATATATATATATAAATATATATATATATATATATATATATGTGTGTGTGTGTGTGTGTGTGTGTGTGTGTGTGTGTGTATGTCTGTGTACTTCGGAAAACATCCGTGCAATGCATCACATAAAGTTCTCATCCAAATGCAGACCCCAGTATTTGGGAGTAAAATCCGCACGTCATTGACACTAAAGTCCGCGGCAAGTGTATACGCAGCTGGTCACTTTAAAGACAGCGGGGCCTCTTTTACCACGCAGATTTCAGCAGATCCACTAATGGAGAGCCACCTGTGGAAATAAAGTGAAAAGGAAACGCACGTGCGTTAGGGAAAAGGGAACGAACGGACAGGTTTCAGCTGTTGGTTGGAATGTGCCAGTATAAGGGATTCTGAAGGCAGTGCCCTATCTCTCTTTTTCTCTCTGTCTCTGTTTGTCTCTGGCTAACTCTGTCTGCTAGTCTCTGTTTTTTTCTGGGTTTCTGTCTCTATCTGTCTGTCTGTCCGTCTGTCTGTCTGTCTCTCTCTGTCTCTCTCTGTCTATCTGTCTTTCTCTGCTCTCTCTCTCTCTCTCTCTCTCTCTCTCTCTCTCTCTCTATATATATATATATATATATATATATATATATATATATATATGTATATATATATATGTATATATACATTTAAATATATATATATATATATATATATATATATATATATATATATATATGTGTGTGTGTGTGTGTGTGTGTGTGTGTGTGTGTGTGTGTGTGTGTGTGTATGTATACACACACACACACACACACACAGAAGAAAAGTCCTTGAAACCCTCTACAATACACACTACACACACACACACACACAAAAAAAAAAAAAAAAAAAAAAAGCAGCCCAAAAAAGCCTATTTAATTAACGTAGATAAGTAGCCACGTGACAAAGTGTTTAGACTTTGCTAATAATATTTAGCCAATTGATAACTCTCTCTCATCTTTCTTATTGATTAATCTGTCTGTAGCCCTTTATCAAAATGTCATTAATCGCTTGAATTTGAAACTGACTTTGGAGCATTAGAAGGGGTAAGGGTAGGGGTAAGGGTATGGGTAGGGGTAAGGGTAGGAGTAAGGGTAGGGGTATGGGTAGGGGTAAAATTAGGGGTAAGGGTAGGGGTAAGGGTAGGGGTATGGGTAGGGGTAGGGGTATTGGTAGGGGGAGGGTAGGGTAGGGGTATGCGGAGGGGAATGGGTAGGGGTAGGGGTAGGGGTATGGGAATGGGTATGGGTAGGGGTAAGGGTAGGGGTATGGGTAGGGGGTAGGGGTATTGGTAGGGGGAGGGTAGGGGTAGGGTAATGGGGAGGGGTAAGAGTAGGGGTAAGGGTAAGGGTATGGGTAGGGGTACGGGTATGGGTAGGGGTAAGGGTAGGGGTAAGGGTAGGGGTAAGAGTAGGGGTATGGGTATGGGTATGGGTATGGGTATGGGTATGGGTATGGGTATGGGTAGGGGGTAAGGGTAGGGGTAAGGGTAGGGTTAGGGGTATGGGTAGGGGTAGGGGTATGGGTAGGGGGAGGGTAGGGGTATGGGTAGGGGTAGGGTAGGGGTATGGGTATGGGTATGGGTAGGGGTAGGGGTATGGGTAGGGGTAAGGGTAGGGGTAGGGTAGGGGGAGGGTAGGGTATGGGTAGGGGTAAGGGTAGGGGTAAGGGTATGGGTAGGGGTATGGCTAGGGTTAAGGTTGGTAAGGGTATGGTATGGGTATGGGTAAGGGTATGGGTATGGGTAGGGGTAAGGGATAGGGTAAGGGGTTGGGGTAAGGGTAGGGTTAGGGTTGGGAGGGTAAGGTGGGTAAGGTAGGTATGGTAGGGGGGGTTGGTAGGGTAAGGTAGGGGTAAGTTAGGGGTAAGGGTATGTGTATGGGTATGGGTAAGGGTAGGGGTAAGGGTAAGGGTAGGTTAGGGGTAAAGGTAGGGTAAGGTATGGTTGGAGGGGAAGGTATGGGAAGGGTAGGATAGTGGGGTATGGGTGGGTATGGGAGGGGTAATAGTATAGGGGTGATTTATTTAAAATATGTAATGGTATGTATGGTATTATATTTTAAGTAATATCGTTGTGGTTTAGTTGGTATTTGTTAAACACTGATTTATGAACCTAAAAACCTCCCTTCTTCTCATTCTGGTCTTTATTATATACCCCTACGTTTTCCCTCTTTCTTCTTTCTTTCCTTTAAAAATCTCTCATCTCTTCCCCTTTTTTATCTGTTGCCTTCTCTTCCTCTCTCTCTCTCTCTTTCTCTCCCTCCCTTCTCCGCCCCCCCTTCCCATCCCCTCCCTCCCCCTTTTTCTCTCTCTTCCTCCTCCCTCCCCCTCTTCCCCCCCACTCCCTGCTCTCTTCCTCCCTCCCTCCCCCTCTTCCCCCCCTCTCCCCTGACTCTCTTCCTCCCTCCCTCCCCCTCTCCCCCCTCTCTCCCCTTTCACTTCCCCCCCCCCTCTACCCCCTTTCTCCTCTCCTCCCTCCTCCTCCCCCACCCCTCTCTTCCCCTCTCTCCTGACTCTTCCATCGGCCGGAAATCCGAGTCCCTGCGGCCTCGTGCCTTTCCCTCGCGTATTCAGTTCAGTTCTGTTGTTTTCGGTTTCTTTTTTCTTTCTTTCTTTTTTTCTTCCCTTTTTTTCTTCTTTTTTATTTTTATTTTTTTTTTTATTTTTTGTTTACTACTTGTGTTCATGTGTGTGTGTGTGTGTGTTTTTTTGTCTATCTGTTTGTTTGTGTGCGCGTGTTCGTGTGCGTGCATTTGTGTGCGTGTGTTTGTGTGCGTGTGTTTTTGTATCTATCTGTGCTTGTGTGTGTGTGTGTGTGTGTGTGTGTGTGTGTGTGTGTATCTGTCTGTGTGTTTGTGTGTGTGTCTGTCTGAATATCCTGAGTGACAGAGAACCAAAGCTGTGATATAAAGGATCAAAGCAACAGATAAAAAAAGAAGACCAGAAGAAAGGAGGAGTGAAGAAGAGACACAGAGAACAGAGATGAATAAGGAAGAGCCTCGAACCTGGAGGAGGAAGGAAGAAGGAAGAAGGAGGAAGGAGAAAGGAGAACGGGCCGTCTTAGGGGAAGGGCTGCTGGTGTCCTGAGATATTTACATAATAGCATGTATGAGGGGCGAGGGCGAGGAAGGAGAGAGAGAGAGAGAGAGGGAGATTGAGTGAGAGGGAGAGAGAGAGAGAGAGAGAGAGAAAGAGAGAGAGAGAGAGAGAGAGAGAGAGAGAGGGAGAGAGAGAGAGAGAGAGAGAGAGAGAGAGAGAGAGGGAGATTGAGTGAGAGGGAGAGAGAGAGAGAGAGAGAGAGAGAGAGAGAGAGAGAGAGAGAGAGAGAGAGAGAGAGACGGGGAGGGAAAGAGAGAGTGGAAGAGAGAGAGAGAGAGGAAGGGAGAGGATAAAGTAGAGAGGACAGAGGAATGGGGAGTGAGAGAGGGAGAGATAACATGAATGAGGAGGGAGAGGAATGGGGTGTGAGAGAGGGAAAGGGACCGAGAGGAGAGAGGAGAGAGAGAGAGGAGAGAGAGAGAGAGAGAGAGAGAGAGAGAGAGAGAGAGAGAGAGAGAGAGAGAGAGAGAGAGGGGGGGGGGAAGGGGAGGAAAAGTGAATGGGATTAAGAGAGAAGGAGAGTGGGAGGGAGTGTATGGGGAGAAAGATAGAGAGAAGGCAAGAAAAAGATAGGAAGAAGGGAAGAGAAAGAGGAAGAATACAAGGGAGAGAAGTAAAGGAGGAGAGATCAAAGGAACGAGAAAGAGGGAAGAGACAGAAAGAAGAAGGAAGGCAGAATAACACGAGGAATAAAGGGGAAGAGAACGAATCAAAGAAAAGAGAGAGAGAGAGAAGGGATTTGAAAATAAGAAGAAGTGAAAGAGGGAGAGAGAGAGGGAAAGGCGATAATGATATTGATAATTGAAATAATTATAGAAATAGTAATTATCAAAATAGTAACAATAATGCTAATATTATGTCAATATCAATATTAATGATAATGATAATGATGCTAAAAATATTGATAATAATAATAGCAATAATGATGATGACAACAACAACAATAACAACAGTAATAATAATAATAATAATAATAATAATGATAATAATAATAATAATAATAATAATAATAATAATAATAATAATAATAATAATAGCAATAATAATAATAATGATAATGATCATATCAGTGATAAGAAATCCAACACTAATAAAAATAAAGTTGAATAATAATAATGATTGTGATATAACGAAAAATCTAATCATAGTAAAGATGATTATATGAACATTAAACAAAAAAAAAACAACTACAACAACAACAACATACGAAATAATCCCATTCAAGCATAATGGTGACACGAGCAATTACTCATTAATCCATTGAGACTATTCAATCCTCCAACAGTCCGATTATTCACTTAGAAGATGGACTAATTTCAACAATAAGATTCTCTAGAAAGATGTCTATTATACTTATCTTCCTTTCCCCTTTCTCTCTCTCTCTCTCTCTCTCTCTCTCTCTCTCTCTCTCTCTCTCTCTCTCTCCTTGTCTTTTTTCTTTCTTTTTTTTTCCTTCGGAGATAGAGGTCTATTAGGCAACCATGCCCATTACGCACTCAAAGAAAACGGAGGCGGATGACAAAGAAAACGGAGAGGTAAACAGTTGTTCCATTGTTATTTGAAGAAGAAAAGGATGTGCTGAGCTGAGGGAGGATGGGGAAGAGGGGAAGGAAGAGGAGGAGAAGGAGGAGAAGGAGATAGAGGAAGAGGAGGAGGAGGAGGAACAGGGGAGGGAGGAGGAGGATGGGGAAGAGGGGAAGGAAGAGAAGGGAAGGAGGAGAAGGAGATAGAGGAAGAGGAGGAGGAGGAAAAAGGGGAGGGGGGAAGAGGAGGAGACAGGGAGGGAGGAGGAGATGGGGAAGAGAGGGAAGGAAGAGAAGGAGAAAGAGGAGAAGGAGATAAAGGAAGAGGAGGAGGAGGAGGAACAGGGGAGGGAGGAGGAGGATGGGAAAGGGAAGGAAGAGAAGGAGAAAGAGGAGAAGGAGATAGAGGAAGAGGAGGAGGAGGAGGAACAGGGGAGGGAGGAGGTAGGATGGGGAAGAGGGGAAGGAAGGAAAGGAAGGAGGAGAAGGAATAGAGGAAGAGGAGGAAGGAGGAGGAACAGGGAGGGAGGAGAGGAGGGAAGAGGGAAGGAAGAGAAGGAGAAGAGAGGTGAAGGAGATAGAGAGAGAGGGAGGAGAGGAGGAGGAGAACAGGGGAGAGGAGAGGATGGGGAAGAGGAAGGAGGGGA
>NC_061843.1:1874748-1877248 GCF_019202785.1 Penaeus chinensis | reverse complement strand
AATGAAGGAGAGGAGGAGAGAGGGTCAACACACTCTTTTGGAGTCTTTTGAGGGTCCTTCATTGCTGTCTGTCTGTCTGTCTGTCTGGGATTTCTGTCATCTGTTGTTGTTTTTATCTCTCTGTTTTTGTTATCGTTGTTTTAATTTTTGATCTGTGTTGTTTCTTAGTTTTAAGGGAGTGTGTATGTGTATGTTTAGATGTTTGTCTGGGTCTTTCTGTGTGTGTGTGTGTGTGTGTGTGTGTGCGTGTGTGTGTGTTTCCCTGTCCCTGTTTCTGTTATTCATTCATTCATTCATTCAGTCAGTCAGTCAGTCAGTCGGTTTGTCATTCTCTCTCTCTCTTACACACACACACACACATACACACACACACACACACACACACACACACACACACACACACACACACACACACACACACACACGCACACACACACACACACTCACATACAAACCAATTTCACGAACTATACCACCCGTCCTGTCCATATATTCATTTTACACTCAAAAATGGAATCAAATCACGTTCACAATACATTTAAATTGCTTTTAAAATACATTCAGATTAAATTCCTATACAACCATACTTCCCTCTAAACCTTTATTTGAAAAATTTAGATCTAGGATTTGAATATTTTTGGCTCGGTCAGCTGATTCGCTCCACACTAATTAATGGTCAGTTAAGTATATACATAATAATAAAAGGGTAAAGATAAAAAAGGAAGGGAAAAGGATAGGAGAAAGAGAACGAGAAAGAGGAGGAGAATAAGAGAAGGGGAAATGGGTAGAGGAAGAAAGGGAAAGAAGAATTGAAATTGGAAATGAGAAAGAGAAAGAAAAAAATAGAAAGAGAAAATGAGCGAGATAAAAAAAATATATATATAGAGAGAGAGAAAATGATGGGAAAGGGAAAGTTAACAAGGAAAAAAAAAGAGAGAAGGAAAGAGAAAGAAAAAGAGAACAAGAAAAAGAGAGAAAGGGTAAGAGAAAAATAAAGAAGATAGAAAATGATAGGAAATAGACCGAATTACAGAGAGGATAAACATGGAACTGATAAATACAAAAAGGAAGATAAGTGCTGATAAGCAATAGTAGAAAATATCCAATAAATAAATAGATAGAAAGATAGCAATATAGATGACGAGGATGATAATATTAATAATAACAACAAACAATAACAACATAACTATAATGATAGAGGCAATAACAATAATGATAATGAGGATAATTATATTTGATAATTATAATGACAATAACAATGTTAACAATGATAGTGATAGTAGTAATAATAGTAATGATAATAATTATGATGATGATGATGATGGAAATAATAATAATGATAATAATAATAATAATGATGGTATTATATTGATAACGATAATGCCATAAATAGTAATTATAATGATAAACACTAACTAATCATAACTATAATGGCAAGAATCATAATAATACCAATAAGAATCATAACCATAATGATAACGATGATAATTATGATAAAAATGATAATAATGATAATAATCTTTTCAATAATTTCATTATCATCTTCTATACATTTTTCATCCTCATTCCCTACGCATCTTTTTTTTTTTTTTTCTTCTTTCTCTCCCTCTATCTATCTTCAAATAAAATATATCATTTCTCCTTTTTTTTATATACTAGACAGGCAGATAAAACGTCACTTGAAAAAGACATTTCTATATCCCTGTCAGAAAACATAATGAATTATTCAAATCTGCGTCGAATATAAGCCTAAAAGTTCGTTGTTCCAAATAGGCCTGACATTTAAAGCATTAGGAATCATTTATTTTCTTAACTGGACTAAAGCTGATTTACTTTCATATATGCCTTTTCATTTTGTAAAGTGTTACGCTGAATAAAGTTCTACATTCTTCGTTGTCTTCGTCTGTTTGATTGTGTGTGTGTTTTTGTTTGTTTGTTTGTTTGCTTGTATGTGCGTGTGTTTGTTTGCTTGTATGTGTGTGTGTTTGTTTGCTTGTATGTGTGTTTGTTTGATTGTATGTGTGTTTGTTTGATTGTATGTGTGTGTTTGTTTGCTTGTATGTGTGTGTTTGTTTTTTGTATGTGCGTGTTTGTTTGCTTGTGCATTTGTTTGTTTGTTTGTATGTGTGTTTGTTTCCTTTTAGGTGCGTGTGTTTATTTGCTTGTATGTTCGTGTATTTGTTTGCTTGAATGTGTGTGTTTGTTTGCTTGAATGTGTGTGTTTGTTTGCTTGCATGTGTTTTTGTATATTTGTCTGTATGTATGCGTTTGTTGGCTTGTGTTTATGTATGTTTTACACTGTCCTAAAATTTACAAATATTAACAGTCCTTAAGCAATGTATCTCTCACTATGCTACATGTAACATTTCAGTACAACATAAAGACATTTTAATCTACCTATAATTTACCTATATTCGTAAACAGCCTTCTAGTTTATGAACTTTTATATCCGCAAACGAGGTTCATTAAAGCGATCAAATGGAAAGCGCTTTATTTTGCA
>NC_061843.1:1852248-1864748 GCF_019202785.1 Penaeus chinensis | reverse complement strand
TTTTGCGCGCCAAATTCAAACATGAATTGCGATTCCCTTTATAAATGCAGTAATAGTAAGTTCAAGATAATGCTGCAGTTTAATATTTACATTAGACTTTAATCTGGTAATGAGATTAAATTACGCGCTTATTAAAATGTAAATATTACAAGAGTTTATTCTCCTTTTGCTGACATTAAATTTGGATAAACTTATAAACGTCCTGTAGCCTGTGAACATATATGAATGGGAATATAAAAAGATCCTCTATTTATAATTCTTTATTTATTTTGTTTTTTGTTTCTTCTTCTTTTCGTACTTGTAATAAATACTCCCTCTCTCTTTCTTCCCCCTCTCCCTCTCTCTTTCTTCCCCCTCCCTCCCTCTCTCTCTCTTTCTTCCCCCTCTCCCTCTCTCTTTCTTCCCCCTCTCCCTCTCTCTTTCTTCCCCCTCTCCCTCTCTCTTTCTTCCCCCTCTCCCTCTCTCTTTCTTCCCCCTCTCCCTCTCTCTTTCTTCCCCCTCTCCCTCTCTCTTTCTTCCCCCTCTCCCTCTCTCTTTCTTCCCCCTCTCCCTCTCTCTTTCTTCCCCCTCTCCCTCTCTCTTTCTTCCCCCTCTCCCTCTCTCTTTCTTCCCCCTCTCCCTCTCTCTTTCTTCCCCCTCTCCCTCTCTCTTTCTTCCCCCTCTCCCTCTCTCTTTCTTCCCCCTCTCCCTCTCTCTTTCTTCCCCCTCTCCCTCTCTCTTTCTTCCCCCTCTCCCTCTCTCTTTCTTCCCCCTCTCCCTCTCTCTTTCTTCCCCCTCTCCCTCTCTCTTTCTTCCCCCTCTCCCTCTCTCTTTCTTCCCCCTCTCCCTCTCTCTTTCTTCCCCCTCTCCCTCTCTCTTTCTTCCCCCTCTCCCTCTCTCTTTCTTCCCCCTCTCCCTCTCTCTTTCTTCCCCCTCTCCCTCTCTCTTTCTTCCCCCTCTCCCTCTCTCTTTCTTCCCCCTCTCCCTCTCTCTTTCTTCCCCCTCTCCCTCTCTCTTTCTTCCCCCTCTCCCTCTCTCTTTCTTCCCCCTCTCCCTCTCTCTTTCTTCCCCCTCTCCCTCTCTCTTTCTTCCCCCTCTCCCTCTCTCTTTCTTCCCCCTCTCCCTCTCTCTTTCTTCCCCCTCTCCCTCTCTCTTTCTTCCCCCTCTCCCTCTCTCTTTCTTCCCCCTCTCCCTCTCTCTTTCTTCCCCCTCTCCCTCTCTCTTTCTTCCCCCTCTCCCTCTCTCTTTCTTCCCCCTCTCCCTCTCTCTTTCTTCCCCCTCTCCCTCTCTCTTTCTTCCCCCTCTCCCTCTCTCTTTCTTCCCCCTCTCCCTCTCTCTTTCTTCCCCCTCTCCCTCTCTCTTTCTTCCCCCTCTCCCTCTCTCTTTCTTCCCCCTCTCCCTCTCTCTTTCTTCCCCCTCTCCCTCTCTCTTTCTTCCCCCTCTCCCTCTCTCTTTCTTCCCCCTCTCCCTCTCTCTTTCTTCCCCCTCTCCCTCTCTCTTTCTTCCCCCTCTCCCTCTCTCTTTCTTCCCCCTCTCCCTCTCTCTTTCTTCCCCCTCTCCCTCTCTCTTTCTTCCCCCTCTCCCTCTCTCTTTCTTCCCCCTCTCCCTCTCTCTTTCTTCCCCCTCTCCCTCTCTCTTTCTTCCCCCTCTCCCTCTCTCTTTCTTCCCCCTCTCCCTCTCTCTTTCTTCCCCCTCTCCCTCTCTCTTTCTTCCCCCTCTCCCTCTCTCTTTCTTCCCCCTCTCCCTCTCTCTTTCTTCCCCCTCTCCCTCTCTCTTTCTTCCCCCTCTCCCTCTCTCTTTCTTCCCCCTCTCCCTCTCTCTTTCTTCCCCCTCTCCCTCTCTCTTTCTTCCCCCTCTCCCTCTCTCTTTCTTCCCCCTCTCCCTCTCTCTTTCTTCCCCCTCTCCCTCTCTCTTTCTTCCCCCTCTCCCTCTCTCTTTCTTCCCCCTCTCCCTCTCTCTTTCTTCCCCCTCTCCCTCTCTCTTTCTTCCCCCTCTCCCTCTCTCTTTCTTCCCCCTCTCCCTCTCTCTTTCTTCCCCCTCTCCCTCTCTCTTTCTTCCCCCTCTCCCTCTCTCTTTCTTCCCCCTCTCCCTCTCTCTTTCTTCCCCCTCTCCCTCTCTCTTTCTTCCCCCTCTCCCTCTCTCTTTCTTCCCCCTCTCCCTCTCTCTTTCTTCCCCCTCTCCCTCTCTCTTTCTTCCCCCTCTCCCTCTCTCTTTCTTCCCCCTCTCCCTCTCTCTTTCTTCCCCCTCTCCCTCTCTCTTTCTTCCCCCTCTCCCTCTCTCTTTCTTCCCCCTCTCCCTCTCTCTTTCTTCCCCCTCTCCCTCTCTCTTTCTTCCCCCTCTCCCTCTCTCTTTCTTCCCCCTCTCCCTCTCTCTTTCTTCCCCCTCTCCCTCTCTCTTTCTTCCCCCTCTCCCTCTCTCTTTCTTCCCCCTCTCCCTCTCTCTTTCTTCCCCCTCTCCCTCTCTCTTTCTTCCCCCTCTCCCTCTCTCTTTCTTCCCCCTCTCCCTCTCTCTTTCTTCCCCCTCTCCCTCTCTCTTTCTTCCCCCTCTCCCTCTCTCTTTCTTCCCCCTCTCCCTCTCTCTTTCTTCCCCCTCTCCCTCTCTCTTTCTTCCCCCTCTCCCTCTCTCTTTCTTCCCCCTCTCCCTCTCTCTTTCTTCCC
Organism: Penaeus chinensis; assembly: GCF_019202785.1. NCBI lineage: Eukaryota > Metazoa > Arthropoda > Malacostraca > Decapoda > Penaeidae > Penaeus > Penaeus chinensis. The sequence continues at coordinate 1,862,112 of NC_061843.1, read as the reverse complement.
CCTCTCCCTCTCTCTTTCTTCCCCCTCTCCCTCTCTCTTTCTTCCCCCTCTCCCTCTCTCTTTCTTCCCCCTCTCCCTCTCTCTTTCTTCCCCCTCTCCCTCTCTCTTTCTTCCCCCTCTCCCTCTCTCTTTCTTCCCCCTCTCCCTCTCTCTTTCTTCCCCCTCTCCCTCTCTCTTTCTTCCCCCTCTCCCTCTCTCTTTCTTCCCCCTCTCCCTCTCTCTTTCTTCCCCCTCTCCCTCTCTCTTTCTTCCCCCTCTCCCTCTCTCTTTCTTCCCCCTCTCCCTCTCTCTTTCTTCCCCCTCTCCCTCTCTCTTTCTTCCCCCTCTCCCTCTCTCTTTCTTCCCCCTCTCCCTCTCTCTTTCTTCCCCCTCTCCCTCTCTCTTTCTTCCCCCTCTCCCTCTCTCTTTCTTCCCCCTCTCCCTCTCTCTTTCTTCCCCCTCTCCCTCTCTCTTTCTTCCCCCTCTCCCTCTCTCTTTCTTCCCCCTCTCCCTCTCTCTTTCTTCCCCCTCTCCCTCTCTCTTTCTTCCCCCTCTCCCTCTCTCTTTCTTCCCCCTCTCCCTCTCTCTTTCTTCCCCCTCTCCCTCTCTCTTTCTTCCCCCTCTCCCTCTCTCTTTCTTCCCCCTCTCCCTCTCTCTTTCTTCCCCCTCTCCCTCTCTCTTTCTTCCCCCTCTCCCTCTCTCTTTCTTCCCCCTCTCCCTCTCTCTTTCTTCCCCCTCTCCCTCTCTCTTTCTTCCCCCTCTCCCTCTCTCTTTCTTCCCCCTCTCCCTCTCTCTTTCTTCCCCCTCTCCCTCTCTCTTTCTTCCCCCTCTCCCTCTCTCTTTCTTCCCCCTCTCCCTCTCTCTTTCTTCCCCCTCTCCCTCTCTCTTTCTTCCCCCTCTCCCTCTCTCTTTCTTCCCCCTCTCCCTCTCTCTTTCTTCCCCCTCTCCCTCTCTCTTTCTTCCCCCTCTCCCTCTCTCTTTCTTCCCCCTCTCCCTCTCTCTTTCTTCCCCCTCTCCCTCTCTCTTTCTTCCCCCTCTCCCTCTCTCTTTCTTCCCCCTCTCCCTCTCTCTTTCTTCCCCCTCTCCCTCTCTCTTTCTTCCCCCTCTCCCTCTCTCTTTCTTCCCCCTCTCCCTCTCTCTTTCTTCCCCCTCTCCCTCTCTCTCTCTTTCCCTCCTCTCGCTCTCTCTATCTCTTCCTCTCTTTCCCTTCCCAGACTGCAGCACAGGTGGCGCATCCTCACCTGTGTGCTAAATTTGTCTGCAACCGCATAGTGCTAGATTATGCAACAGCTGCAGAGGACCTTAAGACTGGATTCACCCGCATGCAAAGTACCCGGGTTGTGCGAACGGGCCTTTCTTCTTCTCAGTATTTCTTTATAGCTTCATCTGTTTGTGTTTATGAATTGGGATATATATATGTATGTATATATATATATATATATATATATATATATATATATATATATATATATATATATATATATATGTATTTATATATATACACATATTTGTATACAGACAAACACGCAAACACATACATACACACACAGAGACACGCGCGAACGCACACACGCAACAAAAAAGATAAATATACTTATATATATGTAAATAAATAAATAAACAATTATATATATATATATATATATATATATATATATATATATAAATGCGTACATACATACATATGTGTGTCTGTGTGTGTGTGTGAGTGTGTGCGTGTGTGTGTGTGTGTCTAATTAGTTTAATTAGTGTATGAAGTTAGTAGTATTTCATTTCTCCATCAGTTAAGGCTTTAGGAAATTCATGTGATATATACTGTATAATGTTGTAGCATATAAACGTACGTCCCTTTTATTTGTATTTTTGCTCGAATGCCATATGAATTAAAACCACGCGTGAAATATATACTAATCAGCGCAAACTAATAATGATATAAAACTATAAAAAATCGAATGTTTTTCCTAATTTATCTATTAATTCACTATCCTAGTTTAACAAACATTATTTACATCCAACAAAACGATAACACACACACACACACACACACACACACACATATATATATATATACATATATACATACATAAACAGTTATATGTAAATGAAGATGACTGCGTCAAGTCAAGTCATTTTCCCTGTTAGATAATGTCACTCAAATGCACAACATTTAAGCCCGGTGAGAATAACGGTCTGTGAACTATGAGCGCGCTTCGGTGTCTGTAAATATGCATGAGCGCTGTTAATTTCCCCGTGCGTGGGAAGGCGGGACGCTCCATGCGGGAATATCATGCAGAGGGTACTGCTTGCTTTGTTTGTCTGTCTCTTTTTTTATTTAACTTTTATTTATCTATTTTATTATAATTATTGTTATTATTATTGTATCTCTGTCTCTGTATCTGTCTGTCTGCCTATGTTTGTTTCCCTCTGTATTTGATTTCACTCCCTCTCTCTCTTTAGCTCCCTTTCTATCTCTTTCTGTCTCTCTTTCTCTCTTTTTCATGAGTGTGAACTGAGAGGAAGAGAAGCAGCAGATAACAGTGATTTTAATTCAACACACACACACACACACACAACACACACACACACACACACACACACACACACACACACACACACACACACACACACACACACACAAACACAAAAAAAAGAGAGAGAAAAAAAAAATGTAAACCTTATTTTGCTTTTAATCATTTATCTTGCATTCTGTGAAAGAGGAAGCAACACAAAAGCATATGTAGTGTATTTTGACATTTCACTTTGAGAGACTAACAATGAATTACAGTTGTGAAAAGCTTATCACGTACGCCGGAGGAGGTGTGGTATGTGGAATGAATATGTGGTATGAATGTGTGTCTGTCTGTTGCTATTATTTATCATTTGTTTTTCATTTCTGTCTTTCTCATTATTCCTTTTTTTTTATTCTTTTGTTCATTTATTCGTTTGTCTGTTTATTTCTTTATTTGTCTCTGTTACTTACCATCCTTTTTCTCTGTTTCTTCAACTTTTTTTCTTTCCTCTAAAACTCCCAAAAAAAAATTCAGTTAATGACTAATGACAGTGGACATTTATTTTGACATTTCACTTTGAGAGACTGGCAATAAATAAAATATTTCAAAAGCTGATCACGTACGCCAGAGGAGGTATGGTATAAGGTATGAATATGTGGTATGAATGTGTTTGTCTGTTATTTTTTATTATTATTTGCTTATCCTTTCTCTCTTTCTCATTATTTAAAAAAAAAATATTTTGTTCATTCGTTTGTTTTTTTATTTATTTATTCCTTTATTTGTCTCTTTTACTCACCATTCTTTTTTTTCTGTTGCTTCAACTTTTTCTTTCCTCCAAACCTTTTTTTTTTTCTTTCCCTGTGTCGCATTCTTCTTGTGTCTGTCACATTTGTTTTTCTCTCTCTCTACCTCATCATCCCATCTTTTATACCTTCTACTTCCTTTACGTTATCTTTGTTTTTTGTATTTTGCTAACCAACATCTGTGATGAAAGCAAGAATAAACAACACGATTCATTGTGATTTCAGTAAAATTAAAGATGAAAAAAGTAAGTATACAGTTAATGACTTATGACAGTGGCTATTTATCTATTTACTTTTTATCAGTAAATGTGTATATACACATATATGTAGATGTATATGTATACACACACACACACACACACACACACATATGTATATATGTTTATTATATATACACATGTCCCTGATTTCTTTAGTATATTCGTTCGAATATCGTATGAATTAAAATCACGAAGGAAAAAAATACATAGTAATCAACGCAAACTAATTATCTAAAAAACAAAATAAAATAAGATAAAATCTTACCTGTTTACTCATTTATCAATCTATTTATCCTAGTTTAACATAAACTATTTACACCCAACAAAACAACAGCAGACAGACGTGCATAAACAGCTGTATGTAAATGAAGAAGATTGCGTCAAGTCAATTTAAGGATAAGTGCGATATGCGAAGCTGAGCCTCGCCCGGGCTATGCCCATGAGGGGAGCCCGGCCTGTGTCGACTAATGCCGACTCGCTAACGTGTGTCAGCTGGTGCTGACTCGTCTTAGTCCTTACCCGCCGTGGTGCCCAGCCACAGCAGTAACCTCCAGGCGACAATTGCAACTTCTCGCTCTGGGCGGGGCGCGAGCCGCCGACCCCTCGGATGAGAGGCCGACACGTTACCACTGTACTAGCCCGGAGGCTCAAGTCAAGTTATTTTGCCTGTTAGATAATGCCATACAATTGTACAACGTTAATGCCGGGTGAGAATAACTGGCTGTGAACTATGAGCGCGCTTTGGTGTCTGTAAATATGCATGAGCGCTGTTAATTTCCCCGTGCGTGGGAAGGCGGGACGCTCCATGCGGGAATAGCATGCTGAGGGTACTGCTTTCTCTGTCTGTCTTTGCCTCTTTTTTATCTGTCTCTGTATTTGTTTGTTTGTCTACCTGCTTGTCTGTTTTTCTCTCTCCCTCTTCCTCTCTCTCTCTCTCATGACTTTAACTGAGAGAAGCATCTCTGTCTTTGTATCTGTTTGTTCCTTTTTTTGTCTGTCTGTTTCTCTCTCTTCTTCTTCCTCTCTTGTTTTAACTCTCTCTCTCTCTCATGAGTGTTTAGCACCAACAGATCGTAGCTTTGTAAGAATAGCGCATAAAAAAGGCAAATATTAATACCTTATTTCGTTTTTTAATCATTTATCGTGCATTCTGTGAAAGAGGAAGCAGCACAGAGGTATATGCAGTATTTTGACATTTCACTTTGAGAGGCTGACAACAGAGATCACAATTTTGAAAAGCTTATCACGCGCGATAGCGGTGGTGTGGTACGTGGCATGTGTGGTATGAATGTGTTTGTATTGTTTTTTTAATTTACTTTTTCTTTTTCTTTTTCCCTTGCCATTCCTTTTTTCCCTTTCTTTTAGTCTCTTTCTTTTTTCGTTTGTTGATTTTATTTTACTTACTTGTTTATTTACTTCTGAACTTCGCTTTTCCTTTTAATTTATCTGTTATCTTCTCTTTCTTTCTCCCGCTATCTTTACTCCCCTCCCCCCACTTTTATATTGTCACAGCTTTTTTTTTTCTCTCTCTCTCTTTCTATCTTTCTCTCTCCTCCCCCCCCTCTCTCTCTCTCTCTCTCTCTCTCTCCCTCCCTTTATATGTATCTTTCTCTCTCTCTCTCTCTCTCTCTCTCTCTCTCTCTCTCTCCCTCCCTTTATATATATCTTTCTCTCTCCCTCTCTCTCTCTTTCTCTCTCTCTCTCTCTATCTTTCACTCTCTCTATCTTTCTCTCTCTCTCTCTCTATCTTTCTCTCTCTCTCTTTCTTCCTCACTTCCCATCTTTTATACCTTCTACGGCCTTTTCATTTGTGTTTTATTTAACCAGAAACAAACAAGAAAAAAGAATCCTGTTATTAATTCACTTGAAGTGTAATGAAAGTAGGTCAACATTTTGAATTGTCAAGCATAACCGTTTCAGCAATATTTATTAACTTATTTCTTTAATTATTATCATTATTGATATTATTTAATCAGGTTCATAAGCTGCTTCTGCTTAACCTGTGAATGTTATATATATTTATATATATATATATATATATATATATTTATATATATGTATATATATATATATATATATATATATATATGTGTAGTGTGTGTGTGTGTGTGTATATATACTGTCTGTATGTATATGAATATATATGCATACACATGCGCACGCACAAATACAAATATTCTTTAAATCTACACATTGAATAACGCAAACTTCAACCATATCATCTTTACAAAATAATAAAAAAAAGTTATTTTTGTGAAAACTGACATACTATACACTCCTTTTTTTCTTTTCTTTTTAAATATATATATATATTTTTAATTGAAGGGGGAAAATAATTTACCCGAACAGCAACGCATAAACAACGTGTATTATGCAGTTGTAGTCTACTTCTCTGCTCCATCAGGCTAAGCTTTAGGTAATTAATTTGGTATATACTGTATTATGTTTTTTTTTTGTCATTATTATTTAATTATTATTATGATTATTTATTATTATTTTTTTTTTTTTTTTATTTTTTTTGCGTGTATAAGTACGTGCCTGATTGTTTTGTTTTTTGTATATTTGCTCGAATATCGTGTTGATTAAAACCAGGAATAAAAAAAAAGGAATATGTATATTCATTAACACAAACTAATAATAAAACAAATAAAATAAAATATTCATTTATATATTCATTTACTAACTTAGTATGACAAACAACAAAACGCTAATATATATACGTGCACAAACAGCGTCAAGTCATTTTGCCTGTATTTTTGCTCGATTGCCATAGGAATTAAAACCACGTGTGAAATATATACTAATCGGCGCAAACTAATGATAAAAAATCGAATATTTTTCCTAATTTATCTGTTAAATCACTATCCTAGTTTAACAAACACCGGTAACATATATATACGTACATAAACAGCTATATGCAAATGAAGAAGATTGCGCCAGGTCAAGTTATTTTGCCTGTTAGATAATGTCACTCAAATGCACAACACTAAAGCGCGGTGAGAATAACGGGCTGTGAACTATGAGCGCGCTTTGGTGTCTGTAAATATGCATGAGCGCTGTTAATTTCCCCGTGCGTGGGAAGGCAGGACGGGACGCTCCATGCGGGAATAGCATGCTTTCTCTCCCTGTCTTTGTCTCTTTTTTATTTAGTTTTCTGTATCTGTCTCTGCATTTGTTTGTCTTGTGTATTTGTTTCTGTCTCTGTTTCTGTCTTTCTCTCCCTCCTTATCTGCCTCTCTTTAACTCGCTCCTACTCTTTCTATCTCCCCCCCTTCCCTCTCTCTCTCTCTCTCTCTCTCTCTCTCTCTCTCTCTGGCTATCTCTCTCTCTCTCTCTCTCGCTCTCTCTCTCTCTCTCTCTCTCTCTCTCTCTCTCTCTCTCTCTCTCTCTCTCTCTCTCTCTCTCTCTCTTCCATGGGTGTGAACTGAAAGGAGAAACAGATGATAATGCCTCATCGCAAAAAAGGGGAAAAAATTTAAACCCAATTTAATTTTGAATCGTCCTCGTGCATTCTGTGAAAGAGAAAGCAACACAAAGCCACATGTTGTGTATTTTGACACTTCACTTTGAGAGACTGACAATAGATTGCGATTTTGAAAAGCTTATCACGTCCGCTAGCGGTGGTGTGGTACTGGTATAAATATTTGGTATATGTGTGCCTGGTGTTATGTTTGGCTTAGGTATCATTTGCTTTTCTATTCTCTTTTTTTGTCTGATTTTTCCCTTGTTTTCTTTGCTTTGATTCTTTTTTTGTTTTTCATTCTTTCGTTTAATATTTCTTCTCATTTACTTGTTCCTTCACTTCTCAACTACTCTTTTCTTTCATTTTCTTTCTGTCGCTCCTTCTCATTCTTTCATTTTCCCACTTTTATTATTATTAGTAGTATTACTTCTTTTACTTGTGTTTCATTCGTGTGTCTGTAAGTTCTCTCTCTCTCTCTCTCTCTCTCTCTCTCTCTCTCTCTCTCTCTCTCTCTCTCTATCATCTTCCCCTCTCTCATAACTCTTACTTAATTTTCTTTTTCTTGTGTATTTTGCCAACCAACATCTCCTGTGATGGAAGGGGAAAAAGAACACAAACGATTTCAATTCCGTAAATCAATAATAAACTGCAAAGATAGAAAAGAAGAAGAAAGAAAAATTCCATTGAGTAATGCACTTTAAATCTGCATATTTCATAACGGAAACTTCAATTGTATCTCTTTACTCAATTAAAAAGTAAAAAAAAAAAAAAAAAAATCAACCTCCCACAACCCTCAGAGTTATCTTTGTGGAAATCGAAAATATTTATTTTATTGAAAGGAAATACAGTTCGTGTGTGTATATATATATAGAGAGAGAGTGAGATAGATAGATAGATAGATAGATAGATAGATAGATAGATACATATATAATATATAATAACAAAATCTATAAATAAATAAATAAATTAAAAATAATTGAAAATACAATGGGACAAGTACTTGCTCTTATGTGTGTGTGGGTTTGTGTGTGTGTGCTTATCAGTGAACGCGAAAATGTATCTAAATATGTATATCCACTGACACACAAATATATGAATGTATACATATATTTATACATATACATATATATGAGTGTTTATCATATACATATATATATACATACACATAAATACATACATGTTTATATATATATATATACACACAAACACACACATAATGTTTTAGCATAATATGTACATATGTCCCTGCTTTTTTCTCTCTTTTTTTGCTCGAATATCATATAAACTAAAACTACGAAAAAACAATTCATTTTAATTAACGCAGACTACTACTAATAAAAACATTACATACAATACATTTACTCCATATTTGTTCATCTACTATCCTAGTTTAACAAACATTATTTACACCCAACAAAGCAATAACATATATACGTGCATAGACAACCATATGCAAATGAAGAAGATTGCGTCAGGTCAAGTTATTTTGCCTGTTAGATAAAATCACTCAAATGCACAACACTAAAGCGCGGTGAGAATAACGGGCTGTGACCTATGAGCGCGCTTCGGTGTCTGTAAATATGCATGAGCGCTGTTAATTTCCCCGTGCGTGGGAAGGCGGGAATATCATGCTGGAATATCATGCTGAAATATCTGTTTTCTCTGTTTCTTTTTGTTGTTTTTATTCTATTTTTCTTTGTTTCACTGTCTCTGTATTTGTTTGTTTGTCTGCCTGTGTTTTTGCTTCATTCAATCTGTATGTCTGCTTCTCTCTTTCTTTCTCTTTAACTCTCTCTCTCTTTCTCACTTTAACATCTCTTTATCTCTCTCTCATTCTGTCTATTTCTTTCTTCTCTCTCTCTATCCCGTGGGTGTGAACTGAGAGAAAGAGTAGATAATATAATTGTATAACTAACACATTAAAAAAGGTGATATATATGAAAAGCTTATTTCGTTTTTAATCATTACCGTGCATTCTGTGGAGGAGGAAGCATCACAAAGCCATATGTAGTGTATTTTCACATTTCACTTTGAGAGACTGACAACGGAGATTACCATTTTGAAAGGCTTATCACGCGCGATAGCTGTGGTGTGGTATGTGCTATGACTATGCGGTATATGTGGTATGATTATGTGGTATGAACGTGCGTCAGTTTTTTGTTTTTTTTTTCTTATTTGCTTTGAACTTTTTTTTCTCTCTATTTTCTATTCTTCTTTTCTTTGATTCGTTTGTTCATCCTTTCGTTTGTTCATTTGCTTTCATTTACTTGTTTATTCACTTCTTAGCTACTCTTTTCTTTCATTTTCTATCTGTTGCTCTCTCTCCTTCTTTTCTCCCTTCTATCTTTGGCTCTTTCCTTCCTCTATCTAATTTTTATCTATTTATTTTTCTTACCAGTGTGGTATTCATATGTCATTATCTTACTCTTTCTATCACACTTTTTATTTTTCTCCCTCCCTCTCTTCCCAATCTTTCATATCTTCTTTTTTTTTCTTCTATGTTTAACCACCTTCTGTGATGAAGAGAAAAATAACACGAACCTTTTCTATTCCGTGAATCAAAAAATGGATTCCAAAGAGAGAAAAATGACGGTAGTTCAGCATTTTTGAATTGTCAAGTGTTTGTTTCTTTAATCACAATAATAAGCTGATTCTGCTTAAATGTCAAAGGCGAGAACAGCGAAATTTTATTCAGTGATTAGAAATATATATAATCTGTATGTGTGTATGAATATGTGCACACGTACAAACGCACACACACACAAACACACACACACACACAAACACACACAAATATATACATGTACACATATGAACGCATACAAATACTTACAAATCGTCTTTAAATC
>NC_061843.1:1832248-1837248 GCF_019202785.1 Penaeus chinensis | reverse complement strand
TTTATAAAATATTTTTTCCACTTTTCTGCCTCTCTCTTCCTCCCTTTATTCTGGGTTGCTTCATCCCTTCTACATTTGACGTTGGGTAATTGATGTTTTGTTGTTGTTTTTGTTGTTATTACATTTATTTTCTGTAGTTTGTTTATGTTGGTGGTGCAGTTAAAGTGTTCAGTGTTTCTATTTTGTTAGAAGAGGTTAATTCGCTTTTTAGTGCCCTTCTTAGTTTCTGATATTATTGTTGTTGTAGTGGTGATAACAATAATAATTATCATTATTGTTAATTATCATCACTTTTATTATTATTATTAAAATTATCATTTGTATTATTATTAAAATCATCCTTATTATCATTATCATCATCATCATCATTCTATTATCATGATCACTACTATTCTTAAAATAACTATCACTACTACTCCTGATACTTTCCTCATCATTATTATTTTTATTACTATTACTAGAATTCTTATTCTTTTTATTATTTTCCATATTACAATTCAACCTATGCTTCATTCGCTCATTCGCACGATACGCAATTAAAGTCCCATTATTTCGATGTAAATGTAAATCATATTCCACGTGACTGTGGAGTTGGAGTCGCTTCGTTTTGATGTAAAATGGAGCGGTAATTGGCATTATAAATGTTATAAAATATCACACATATGAATAGACATATCATATTATGAATCTATTAGAATCTATTCTATCTAATTCTAACTTATTATTATTATTGTCCTTGTTATTATTTTCAATCTTATTGTTGTTGCTGTTATTATTATTATTATTATCATTATTAATATTGTTGTTGTTGCTGTTATTATTATTATTGTTCTTGTTATTATTTTCAATCTTATTGTTGTTGCTGTTATTATTATTATTATTATCATTATTAATATTGTTGTTGTTGCTGTTATTATTATTATTGTTTTGTTGTTGCTGTTATTATTGTTATTGTTGTTGTTGTTGCTGTTATCATTGCTATTCTTATCATCGTTCTTTGAGGCAAGTACACTGCTCTGAAATAGTAAGACGGTCAGTTTATGCATTCTTATTATTTACATGATTACCCGAGGATTAAGAAGGAACGTAGGAAGAACAGGAGAAAAAGTGGGAGAAGAAAGAGAAATTAAACAAGAGGGAGAAAGGAAGGGGGGGGGGGGGGTTGAAGGGTGCTTAAAGAAAAAAAAAAAAAAGATATGGGTAAGGGGAAATGGGGAGGATTTCAAGAGGTAAGGTGGATGGGTAAGGGGAAAGGGAGGGAGGGGGGAGGGCACGTGGGGGGTTAGAGCCATGTATCCCTAGTCCGTCGTGAACCCGAACCCGAGCATTTGAGACAGTGTTCGGGTTCGGGTTTCGCGAAGCAGCACACGACACCGAGCGCTCATTCTTTAGTCACTTTCGAAGGTTCGGGTTCTGAAAGCCCCGGGTGTAAACACATAGCTAGATACGCATATTTGGCTTGTCTTGTTGTGGAAGATAGGGAGAATTTTGGGATTCGGGATGTGTATTTTTGTTTCCTCACTGACAAAAATCATGTTTTTGTTTATAAAAATGCAGATATCTTCCTTGAATTAAAAAGGCGAAAGTGACATGGCTAGATATGTCTCGCGGATTAAGACTGCTGTAAACACTCCATTAATTTCCAACGTTCATAACGGTCTTTAGAAAGTTATCACATATGTTTACTCTAAAATATGCATATTCGATATTAAATAAAAACGATGACACTTAAACGTGCTTAAACAAAGAGTTGGAAGGACTTTCATTAAATAAACAGATCGTTATTGAACACCTTAAGGCGAATTCCGAGACAAGAGTTGCACTCGAAACTTTACGCGTTCGAAGCCTCGCCGCGCAGAGGGACTGGGGATTCGAAGCCTCGCCGCACAGAGGGACTGGGGATTCGAAGCCTCGCCGCGCAGAGGGACTGGGGATTCGAAGCCTCGCCGCGCAGAGGGACTGGGGATTCGAAGCCTCACCGCGCAGAGGGACGGGGGACTCGAAGCCTCACCGCGCAGAGAGACGGGGGAATCGAAGCCTCGCCGCGCGGAGGGACTGGGGATTCGAAGCCTCACGCGCAGAGGGACTGGGGATTCGAAGCCTCACGCGCAGAGGGACTGGGGATTCGAAGCCTCGCCGCACGGAGGGACTGGGGATTCGAAGCCTCGCCGGGCAGAGGGACGGGGGATTCGAAGCCTCGCCGAAACAGAGATTAAGTCCGGGTTCTTTGGGGATATGGGTCGTAGAGAGAAATGGCAGAGAAGGTAAAAAGGGAAGGAAACAAAGGAGTAAAAGCGGTGGAGGAGATTTAAGGAGATAGAGGAGGGAAGAATTAGAAGGAGGAAGATGAAAATGGGAGAGAAGAAACAAGTATTTCTTAATATCTTTGTTCCGTGGATTATCCACGGGTCCCGCTAAATTATTATTATTCAGTAATAATTACTACTATCATTACTAATAATACCATCATTATCATGCTTATTGTTATTATTATTGTCATTATCCTTACCATTATTGTTATTATTATCATTATTACTATTATTATTGTTGTTGTAAATATATTATCATCACCATTGTTACTTTTATTATCATTATCACTTATCGCAGGGATGCTGTGATCATCATCCTGCGACTGCAAACCAACTATTTATATCGTCTTTAGATCATAGTTAGCAAAGATTGAAACATGGAACATTCGAAGTTTATACTAAATAGGGAAACTGGACAATATTCTCCACGAGATGAAAAAAAAAAAAAATGAATATACAATACTTAGTTTTGTTCTAAGTCAGATGGTCCAATGCTTTCGAGTTTATGAAAGACCAAAAATGAATCCTCTTAAACATAGAAATGGAGTGGTTCTGGTCCTGGATAAAAAAAAAAAAAAAAAAAAATCCATTCTATCGTTCTGGCCCCAAACGACTACACGCTTCTAGTTAGGATATAAACATCATATTAGCATATGCTCCCACTGCGGATGCTGAAGACCAACAAATTAACATCTTCTACAGCTCTATTGATAAATTATTCTCATCATGTAAATCAAATGAAATTATAATTGTCGTGGGTGACTTCAATACTAAAGTTGGCTCAGAATGGACTACACAGTCTGGGAGAACGGAATGAATGTGGAAATAAACTTAAAGATTGGTGTTAGGAGAAAAATCTGGTTATCACAAATACCTGGTTTAATGTACACTCCAGACGACGATATGCATGGATTAGTCCAGGTAATAGAACCAAAAACCAAATCGACTATGTTGTAATTAGATGCCGAAGCGCAATCAATAAATCCCGGGCATATCCGGGCGCAGACGCAAATTCAGATAACAATCCAGTGATAATAAAATTTTGATTGTCCCTAAAAAAGGCGATGAAAGCAAAGATTGCTCCCGATTTTCAATTCAGTACATTAAACAAGATATATTTTTTTTTAATCCTAGAGGACTCTAACAAACACAATGACCATCGATTTGGTACCTTCATTGAGAATATCTAAACAACAGTTGCTAAGACCATCCTGACAGTAGGAAAGAAGAAGCCCTCATCCAGCGGGTTTCACCCAGAGCTCAAAGACCTGCAACGAAAACGAAAGTTTCAAGACAAAAAAACGTGCAATATGAAATAGTAAACAATCATTGCAAAAAAAAAAAAAAAAAAAAAAAAAAAAATGTGAGAAAGCCAAAGACAAGTGGCTGCAGGAGAAATGTGACGAAGTTTAGAATCTCAGCTGTAATCACAAATATATGTTCTAAAGGATACGAGAGATCACTGCTCAACGATCCTTTCCCTCCTAAAATTGCATCAAAGCAGCAGACGCCCGCATTATCCACGAGACCGAGGATGACAGCGCTCGTTGAGAAGATCATGTTCAAGAACTTTTAGACGATGAGCAAGAACAGCCAAAAGATCTAGTCCTGGAAACTGACACATCTGGTCCACCAATTCTGAAGTCAGAAGTGCGTTTGTTCCTACAGTAAATTAAATCCGGGAAAGCTGCAGAACCTGACGGTGTATACATCGAAATACTCAGGGCCTTCGTTGAAAACAGGTATTGATCTCATCTGGAACTTCTTAAATGACATCTGTGACACAAATCAGTTGCCTAAAGAGATGATGAAAACACTATTCATTGCCCTATCAAAGGTCCCAGGAATACTTGAGTCCTCACAGTATTTTACATTTAATATAATGTCACATATTCTTAAAACTTTACTGAAAATCCCCCTACAGAGGATCAGAAGACAACTCTTACCTTAAATACCAACACCAGTTTGGGTTTATGAAGGATAAGGGTACGAGGAATGCTATCTTCGTCATGAGAATGCTTGCCGAGGGAGCCATCCAACACTAGGAAAATATCGACCTGAAACTATTGATTAGGTCCGGCAGTTAGAGATGTTCAAAATCCTCGCAAATGTAACCTAGATGGTAATGATATGAAACTGATTCAAATAGTCTACAAAGATCAACTTGCAGCAATATGCATATCCGATAGAACAACAAACATGGATATGAGTTGTAGTTGAAGTTGTAGTTGAAGTTATCCTGCGGGAGATTGAAGATCGTCAGGAGGGAATCGTCATCAATGGTTGCAAGATCAACAACCTTCGTTATGCAGATAGATACAGTTCTCATGGCCACATCTATCAATGACCAATGACCTTTTTGATGCTGTTGTGGAAGCCAGCGAACACCTTGGCCTTTCATGTCAATAGCAAGAAAACAAGTTGCATGGAGATTGCAAAGTCGGAGATCCTACCAACTTGTCCAGTGAAACAAGAAGTAGAAATCAAACATGTCTCCTCCTTCAACAACTTGGGAACTCTTCTCACCTCGGATGCTCGTTGCAAGAAGGAAATCAGACGCAGAATCGGACGAACAAAAGATGCATTCTCCAAGCTCTCAATGCAAATGAAAATCGGACTTGTTGAATTATCTTTATGACTGTGAGTTCTGAACGCTGACGGCTGAAATTCGGCGCAATTTATGAAGATAGA
>NC_061843.1:1814935-1822435 GCF_019202785.1 Penaeus chinensis | reverse complement strand
CTCTCCATCACTCCATCACCACCCACTCCCTCTCCCTCCCTCACTCCATCATCACCCACTCCCTCTCCCTCCCTCACTCCATCATCACCCACTCCCTCTCCCTTCCTCACTCCATCACCACCCACTCCCTCTCCCTCCCTCACTCCATCATAACCCACTCCCTCTCCATCACTCCATCACCACCCACTCCCTCTCCCTCCCTCACTCCATCATCACCCACTCCCTCTCCCTCCCTCACTCCATCATCACCCACTCCCTCTCCCTTCCTCACTCCATCACCACCCACTCCCTCTCCCTCCCTCACTCCATCATCACCCTCTCCCTCTCCCTCCCTCACTCCATCCTCACCCTCTCCCTCTCCCTCCCTCACTCCATCCTCACCCACTCCCTCTCCCTCCCTCACTCCATCATCACCCACTCCCTTTCCCTCCCTCACTCCATCCTCACCCACTCCCTCTCCCTCCCTCACTCCATCACCACCCACTCCCTCTCCCTCCCTCACTCCATCCTCACCCACTCCCTCTCCCTCCCTCACTCCATCATCACCCACTCCCTTTCCCTCCCTCACTCCATCCTCACCCACTCCCTCTCCCTCCCTCACTCCATCACCACCCACTCCCTCTCCCTCCCTCACTCCATCATCACCCACTCCCTCTCCCTTCCTTACTGCATCACCACCCACTCTCTCACTCCATCCTCACCCACTCCCTCTCCCTCCCTCACTCCATCCTCACCCACTCCCTCTCCCTCCCTCACTCCATCCTCACCCACTCCCTCTCCCTTCCTTACTGCATCACCACCCACTCTCTCACTCCATCATCACCCTCTCCCTCTCCCTCCCTCACTCCATCCTCACCCACTCCCTCTCCCTCCCTCACTCCATCATCACCCTCTCCCTCTCCCTCCCTCACTCCATCCTCACCCTCTCCCTCTCCCTCCCTCACTCCATCCTCACCCACTCCCTCTCCCTCCCTCACTCCATCCTCACCCACTCCCTCTCCCTCCCTCACTCCATCATCACCCACTCCCTCTCCCTCCCTCACTCCATCCTCACCCACTCCCTTTCCCTCCCTCACTCCATCCTCACCCACTCCCTCTCCCTCCCTCACTCCATCACCACCCACTCCCTCTCCCTCCCTCACTCCATCATCACCCACTCCCTTTCCCTCCCTCACTCCATCCTCACCCACTCCCTCTCCCTCCCTCACTCCATCATCACCCACTCCCTCTCCCTCCCTCACTCCATCACTCCAGTTTCCATTTCCATCTCTCAAACGACAAAGAAAGACGCAAGGACCGGCCGGCATATATCATCTTTTACACTGAGAGATTAAATCCATCTGTTCTGTGTGGGTTGGGGAGAGGGGAAGAGGAGGGGGAGAGGAGGGGGGAGGGGGGCAGAGGAGGGGAGGGGGAGGGGGAGATGGGAAGAGGGAGAGGGGGAGGGAAAGGGGTAGTTGGGAAGAGGAGGGGGAGAAGGGAAGAGGAGGGGGAGGGGGAGATGGGAAGAGGGAGAGGGGGAGGGAAAGGGGTAGTTGGGAAGAGGAGGGGGAGAGGAGGAAGATGGTGGGGTCGAGGGAAAAGAGGAGGGGGCAGAGGAGGGGAAGGGGAGTAGTTGGGCAAAGGAGGGGGAGGGGGAGGCAGTGGCGAAGGGGGGGAAGAGGGGGTAGTGGGGAAGAGGAGGGAGAGGGGAAGAGGGAGGAAAAGGGGGGAGGGGAAGAGAGGGGGGAAGAGGAGCAAGGGGAGAGGAGGAGGAGGGGAAGGGGAAGGGAAGTGGATGTAATGGGGAAGAGGAGGAGGAGGGGAAGAGGAGGAGGGGAAGAGGGGGAGGGGAGGACTGGGCAAGAAACGGATGATATTTGATAAGAGGAATGCGTAAAGATATTAGTGATGATAATGATAAGCATATTGAAGAGAATGATATGACGTTAATGATGGTGATGATATTACTATTACTTATGGTAAAATAATGGAAAAATACGATAATGATAATAATTAATAATAATGATGATAATAATGATAGTGATATGATAATGATAATGATGATGATAATAATTATGATAATGTAGAACAATAATAACAACAACAGTGACAGTAATAATAATAATATAGTAATAATAGTAACAAAGATAATTGATGATTATAATAATAGTGATAATAATAATGATAATGGTATAAAAAAAAACCACAATGTAAAACTAGATATAATAGAAAATGAGACTACAGTTTCGGAATCCACCTGGATTCCATCTTCACGATAATAATGATAATAATGATATAAGTAATGATATTGATGTTGATGATGAAGATGATGATAACGATGATAATAATAATAATGATAATAATAATGATAACAATAATAATAATAATAATGCTAGAAATAATAATGATAGTATCAATAATGTATTGTAAAGTTAATAATAATAATAATAATAATAATAATAATAATAATAATAATAATAATAATAATAATAACAATAATAATAATAGTGATAATAATGATGATAATAATAATAATGATGATGATAAAAATTATGATGATGGTGATAATGATAACAACAATAATGATAATGATAATAATAATAATAATAATAATAGTAATAATAACAACGATAACAAATATAAAGAATAGAAACATTGATAACAAAAATGACAATGATAATAACTAATAAAAACAGAGCTGAAAAAGAAAATCAATTTGAAAGCAACAATATCTTTTAATATTTGTATCACACCAACTTTATCACGCCATCCGCCACTTATCATTGCTTCTATAACACACAAAAGAGAGAATGGAAAGTGATTGAATACTTCCCAACGTGAATATATAATCAGCTGTTTTGCATAATAGCCTTGATGTAATTAGCAAATTAACACTTTTTTTCTCTCTCTCTTTTTTTTCTTCTTTGTGTCTCTTCCTCCATAAGTTTAATTAAGCAGTGTTATCCTACGTAAGATTTATAAATTGACGAATCTTTATATTATTAATATTATCATTAGTAATATCATAATAATTATTTTTATCATTACATTAGAATATTGTAAAATCATTGCCATTTCCAATTTAAATATACATTTCTTTTTCCAGACGAGATTTTTTTTTTTTTTTTTCATTTAACATCATAATGTCGTTCGATCGTCATCATAAGGCCATTATTTCAACATTACACCTTCTCTTAGCTTATGGGACTACCGTTTATGCAACGAAAACTCGCGTTGTGGATTTGCTGGTGTTGTTACCGAGGGGGAAAGGGTGGGGGGGAGATGGGAGGGAGGGAGAGAGGCAGGGAGAGAGGGAGGGAGAGAGGGAGAGAGGGAGGGAGAGAGGGAGGGAGAGAGGGAAAATGGATAAAGAGAGAGAGAGGAAGGGATGGAGGGAAGGAGATAGAGAGAGAGAGGAGGGAGGAAGGGATGGAGGGAAGGAGATAGAGAGAGAGGAGGAGGGAAGAAGGGATGGAGGGAAGGAGATAGAGAGAGAGAAGGGAGGAAGGGATGGAGGGAAGGAGATAGAGAGAGAGGAGGAGGGAAGAAGGGATGGAGGGAAGGAGATAGAAAGAGAGAAGGGAGGAAGGGATGGAGGGAAGGAGAAAAGAGAGAGAGAGAGACAGAGAGAGAGAGAGAGAGAGAGAGAGAGAGAGAGAGAGAGAGAGAGAGAGAGAGAGAGAGAGAGAAAGACTACAGTAAAGAATAGCAATAACAGCAGAAACTAATAGATGGTATGACCAACAGAACAAGCAAGCCAATGAAAAAAGAAAGAATAAAAAACAAGCACAATTGAATTAGAAAAAAGAAAACAAGAGAAATCAAAAGAAAAAAACAGATTAAAGAAAAGGAAAAAAAAAATACGAAGAAAAACAAAAACAAAAATACGAAGAAAAAAATCTAACGAAAAAAGAAGAAGAAGAAGAAGAAGAAGAAGGAGAGAGAGAGAGAGAGAGAGAGAGAGAGAGAGAGAGAGAGATAGATAGATAGATAGAGAGAGAGAGAGAGAGAGAGAGAGAGAGAGAGAGAGAGAGAGAGAGAAAGAATATATAATATATATATATTATATATAATTTCAAACCCATTCTCACATATCACCTGCCAATACAATACCCTTGAAGAGATTCTAAACATCTTAAGCGCCTGTGTTCTCGCCTCACCGGTCTCAGCTTGCAACATGATCAGGCGGTTGCATCGATGTTGCATTTATTTATTGATTACTGTTTATGTGACGGACTCAGCTTTTTTCTTTTTATTTCATTTGTTTTTCTTTTGCGTGATTATTTATAATAACCATGACAGTGAGACTAATATTACTACTAGTAATACTGGTGATGCATATACTAATAATGATGATAATTATTCCATGAATGATAAAGTAAGGGGAAAGGAAGGGAAAGGAAGGGGAAAGGAAGGGGAAATGAAGGGGAAAGGAAGGAGAAAGGAAGGGGAAAGGAAGGGGAAAGGAAGTGGAAAGGAAGGGGGAAGGAAGTGAAAAGGAAGGGGAAGGGAAGGGGAAAGAAAGGGGAAAGGAATTGGAAGGGAAGGGGAAGGGAAGGGGAAAGGAAGGAGAAAGGAGGGGAAAAGAAGAGGAAATAAGGTGAAAGTAAGTGGAAAGGAAGGCGAAAAGAAGGGGAAGGGAAGGGGAAAATAAGGGGAAAGGAAGGGGAAGGGAAAGGAAGGGGAAAATATGGGGAAAATGAGGGGGAAAGAAGGGGAAATAAGGTGAAAATAAGTGGAAAGGAAGGAAAAAGGAAGGAGAAAGGAAGGGGTAAGGAAAGGGGATAAGGGTCGAAGGTGGTGGTGGATATTAAGGAGGAAAAGGATGGAAAGGGGGGGGGGGGGGCAGAAAAAGAGTCTGGAATGGGAGGGAAGAGTGAATTGAACCTAATCGCCACGTATGGCAAGGATGCATGCCATGCCCACTATAATATAAGTTTATTTATTGTATTTACACCTAGATGGCTCTACAAGTGCTTAGTCACCAAGGAGTCCGTTATTAGTCCTACCTATCTCACCTGCTTACCCTTTTTTCTCGACTTTTGGAAAGGGTCCTTTGTTTTATGCCATTTTCTTCAATGTTACCAAGATTTTAACAACAACTTAATTATCATAACATCAATAACAACAATAACAGTATCAGTTGTATAAGAAAGAAAGACAAAAAAACACATTCAAGGAATAGCGAAATCAGGATCGGTCACCAGGGTCTACTGATAGACTCCTTGGCGGCTGAGCACATGCGGAGCCACTCGTACGTAACAAAATTCGCAAGAAACTACAGGGGACAGAACATAAATCTGTGGTGGTTGGGTTAAGGGAGATTTAAGGGAGTGGGTGGAGTGGCAGAGAGGGAGAGCGAAAGGTAGAGGGAGTGGGGAATGGAAAGGGAGAGGAAAAGGGAGAGGGGAATGGAGGAGGGAAAGGGAAAGGGAAAGGGAGAGGGGAATGGAGGGGGGAAGGGAAAGGGAAATGGAGGGGGAGAGGGAAAGGGAGAGGAAAAGGGAGAGGGGAATGGAGGGGGAGAGGGAAAGGGAGAGGAAAAGGGAGAGGGGAATGGAGGGGGAGAGGGAAAGGGAGAGGGGAATGGAGGGGGAAAGGTAAAGGGAAATGGAGGGAGAGAGGGAAAGAGAGAGGAAAAGGGAGAGGGGAATGGAGAGAGAGAGAGAAAGGGAGAGGAAAAGAAGCTAGGGGAAAGAAGAAGAGAAAAGGGGAGACACAGCACAGTGTTTTTCCGCAAAATTTTAACGGTCCTGATATTAATGATGCTGATAATAATGAAACTAATGATAATGATGATCAAATCAGAATACTGTTACTAAAGTTGATATCAGTAATAAGAACTATAACAATAATAATAACAATAAAGATGATATGGATAACTTTCATATTGATATCTATATATCTGTATCTCTGTCTGTCTCTCTACCTTCCTCCCTTCCTCCCTCCCTCCCTCTCTCTCTCTCTCTCTCTCTCTCTCTCTCTCTCTCTCTCTCTCTCTCTCTCTCTCTCTCTCTCTCTCTCTCTCTCCGTCCCCCCTCCCTCTCCATCTACCCACCCATCTATCAATCAATCAATCACTCACACTCAAACAACAAAACAGTTAGCCAATCGCCGTTACGCAAGGGTACGAACTCTCAGGAATATCACACGCAGCGCCACCTTATACCCACTAGGCACAGCGGGCGAAGAATCTCAACTTAGAGACTTAAGCTATTAGCAAAGTCTTGTCTGGTTGGGTAACTTTGCTTCGGTTGCCGGCTACTGCGTTCTCTCGTATTATTATTCTCTTTTATTATTAATGTTGTTGTTATTGTTATTAGTATTATTATTATTACTATCATTTTTATTATTATCTTCATTGTTATTGTAAATTATTATTACTATTATTATCATTATTATTATTGTTATTATTGTTATTACTGTTATTATTATTATTATCATTATGATTATTATCGTTATCATTACTACTATTACTATTATTATTATTGTTATTATTATTAGCGTTATCATCATCATCATTATAATTATTATTATCACTGTTATTTTTATTGTTATTGCTATTATTACTATTATTATTATTGTCTTCATTATTATTATTATTATTATTATTATTATTATTATTATTATTATTACTTTTATTGTTATTACTATTATCATTGTTATTATCATTATTATTATCACTATTATCATCATTATTATTATTATCATTGTTGTTATCATTGTTGTTATTATCATTATTATTGTTATTACTATCATTATCATTACTATCATTATTATCATTGTTATTATTACTATTATCATTACTAAAATTTGAATAGCAATGATAATAGCAATCAAGAAATAAAATTATGGTAATAATGATAAAAGGGATAGTAGTTGTAGTAGTAGTAATATTAGTAGGAGTAGAAATAAGAAAAATGATAATGATAATGATAATGATTATAGTAAACCTAATAACAATAACAACAAAGTTATGATAATAATGAGGAATAGTTTACTATTTAATTAATCTTAATAATTGTATGTCTTATCTAGATTCTCCTCATTGAAACGCTAATTAAATATTGGTTCATATTAGCTATGTCTATGCAAAAGACCCTTTTTCAAAAGTCGAGGAAAAGGGTAAACAGGTGAGATACGTCGGACTAATTACTGACTCCTTGGTGACTAAGCACTTGTAGAGCCATCTATGTGTAATAAAATAAATAAACTTGTACTTCATTGGGCATGGCATGTATTCTTGACATAAGGGGCAATTGGTAATAATAACAATAATAATAATAGTAATAGTAATAATGATAACGACAATAATTATAATGATAATAATAATAATAACAGTAATAAGAAGGTCTGAGAAAATAAAAATATATATTTTGAATTCCCCAAAAATAATAGTAATAAGAGAAGAGAGAGAGAGAGAGAGAGACAGAGAGAGAGAGAGAGAGAGAGAGAGAGAGAGAGAGAGAGAGAGAGAGAGATGAGATACATTTATAAAACTGATGTGATAAAGTCTAC
>NC_061843.1:1785412-1787912 GCF_019202785.1 Penaeus chinensis | reverse complement strand
TCCCTCCCTCTCTCCCTCCTTCCTTCCTCTCTCCTCTCTCGTGTCCTTCTTCCCACACCTCTCTTCTCATCTTCTCCTATTCACTCAATGTCATTTTCCCTCCTCTTCTCTCTCGCTCTCCAGTACTTCTCCTCTCCCCCTTTTTCTTTCCTTCCTTCCATCCTTCCGTCCTTCCTTGCCTCCTTCCTTCCTCCCTCCTTCAGCATTCCCTCTTCCAGTCCTCTCCCTCACTCCTTCACCTCCCCACCCACACCTTCCCCATCTCCACAATCCCTTCCTCTCCTTCCCCCATTCCCCACCATTCCTTCTCTCCCCTTCGCCTCCTTCCTTCCTCCCTCCTTCAGCATTCCCTTTTCCAGTCCTCTCCCTTTCTTCCTCACCTCCCCACCCCATCATCCTCTTCCAGTCCTCTCCCTCCCTCCAACCCCCACACCTTCCCCACCCCCATCCCCTCCTACCCACCCCCACCCCTCTCCCCTCTCCTTGGCACTCCAGGGCTGTCGGATTTGCGCCAACAGAATTACGGGGAGAAGCGGCGAGGCCCCCGACAGACAAGTTTACAATCCGACCAGAATATTCCCCGACCGCGAAGTCTCGGGGCTTTGCTGAAAAAGATTGGGGGAGGAGGGGAGGAGGGTGGGGAGGAAGGAAGATGATGATGAAAAGGGAGTTGGGGGGAGATGGGGGAGGAGAGGGGAGGGTGATGCACTTGTCTGACGGAAAGAAAAGAGGGGATATGGTGGGGAGGAGGTGGGGAGACGGGTCTCTGGCAGAGCATCAGGAGGGGATAGGGAAGGGGATGGGGAGGAGGGAGATAGGGAAGAGGAGGTAGGGAGGTCTCTGGCGGAGGGTGAGGCAGGGGATAAGGAAGGTGGATGGGGAGGAGGGGGTAATGCGCTTTTCTGACGGATGGAAAAGAGGGGAAAGGGGAAGAGAGTAAAAGGAAAAGGAGGAGGATTACCTGCCCGCCTTCTGACAAGTGGCGATTTGCGACAAGTTCGGGAGTGAATACGGAATAAGGCAAGATGAGGGATAAGAAAAAGAGAAAAAGAAGGCGGAGAAGAAGAAAATAGAGGAGGAAAAGAAGAAAAAGAAGGAGGAGGAGTAAAAGGAAAGTTTAGAAGAAGAAGCAGAAGAAGAAAAAAATAGAGGAAGAAGGAGGAGGAGGAGTAAAGGGAAGATGAGAAGAAGTAGTAGTAGAAGAAGAGAAAGAAAGAATAGTGGAAGGAGGAGGAGGAGGAGGAAAGGCAGAGGAGAACAAGAGGAGCCAATGAAAGAATGAAAACGAGAAGAAGAACAAGATGAAAATCGATC
Source organism: Penaeus chinensis (assembly GCF_019202785.1). Lineage (NCBI taxonomy): Eukaryota > Metazoa > Arthropoda > Malacostraca > Decapoda > Penaeidae > Penaeus > Penaeus chinensis. The sequence continues at coordinate 1,786,598 of NC_061843.1, read as the reverse complement.
ATCAAATGAAGCGCCTTAATTGGTCTGATATCGGGTCGGAAATCCCCTCCGTTAAGCTGCCGATCCCGATCTCCATTTTGCAATATGCAAGAGATATGTGCAAGATATGAATACGGGGCCTGGGTGACGCCTGTCTTTGCAACCAATCCTTACGAATCCTGGACTGATTGGGGTGCCAGAGGATTGGCTGTCTTCGATTACTGACCGAAAATTTGACGTCGGTGGGGGAAAGGAGAGAGGAAGGGAGGGGGAAGGGAGGGTGGAAGGGAGGGGGGAAAGGAGGGACGAAGGGAGGAGGGAAAGGAGGGAGGAAGGGAGGGGGGAAAGGAGGGACGAAGGGAGGAGGGAAAGGAGGGGGGAAAGGAGGGAGGAAGGGAGGGAGGCAGGGAGGGGGGAAAGTAGGAACGAAGGGAGGAGGGAAAGGAGGGACGAATGGAGGGGGGAAAGGAGGGACGAAGGGGTGGAGGAAGGGAGGGAGTTTAAAAAAGATGGAAGGAGGGGAGGGGGAACGGAGGGAGGAATGAAGAAATAAGATGAAAAAAGAGGGAAGAGCAGGGAGGAGGAGGAGGGAGAAGTCTCTAGGAAATGGAACGGAGGAAGGGATAAGATAAGGAGAGGAGATAAGCGAATGAGAAAAGAAAAGAAATTATGGAGGAGATAAGGAATATCACATGACAAAAGCGAATGAAAGAGAAGAGCAGTGCAAAAAAAGAAGAGAGAGAATGAGATAACGAAAGAAAGACAAGAGAAATGCCGAAAAGAAAGAGGAGGAGGAGAGAAAGTGCGAGTAAAGAGATAAATGAAAGGGAAGGGTGCAAACGGAGAGTTATAAGGGTAGATTGGATGCGATTAAAGAGACAAAAGAAAGGGAGAGAGAGAGAGAGAGAGAGAGAGAGAGAGAGAGAGAGAGAGAGAGAGAGAGAGAGAGAGAGAGAGAGAGAGAGAGAGAGAGAGAGAGAGAGAGAGAGGGAGAGAAAGAGGAAGAGAGAGAGAAGGAGAAAGAGAGAGAGAGAAAGAGAAAGAGAGAGAGAGAAAGAGAGAGAGAAAGAGAAAGGGAAAGAGAGAGAGAGAGAGGGGGGGTATGAAAGAAGAGTTGACTATGAGTAAGGAATTAAACATAAAAACAGACATAAAGTCAAACAGACAAATTGAAGACATACAGAAAGACTGATTTACGAGAGGAGAG
>NC_061843.1:1779035-1780312 GCF_019202785.1 Penaeus chinensis | reverse complement strand
ATTTCCTTGTAACTATTTTCCAATAAGTATTTCCTTGTAAGCATTTCCCAGTAAGTATTTAATTATAAGTATTTCCCTGTTAGTATTTCCTTGCAAGCACTTCCTTGTAAGTATTTCCTTGTAAGTATTTCTTGTAAGTATTTCCTTATAAGTATTTCCCAATAAGTATTTCCTTGTAAGTATTTTCTTGTAAGTATTTCCCTGTAAGTATGTCATTGTAAGTATTTCATTCCAAGTATTTCCTTGTAAATCCAATAAGGAAAATCTTGGAATTTACTTATGTCACATTCTCATTCATGCCGACAAGAACATGCAGTGGCCGAGAAACATATATTCCCGGATTGCAAATTTCATTTAGTTGCATAAATTAAGGACTCCAATTATCTTTTGCAACCACTGTTTAAAAGAGGTATGTAACTATGGTATGTAAAAAGCACCGATTGCCCGATGATGCATATTGTTATGGTATAAAAACGAGTATTTATACTATTATTTTTTTTGTTTGTTTAATGAGGAAGATTATCATTATTTATAATTTTCGCAATACTTTTGGCAAGATATCTTTATTGTTTATCGGATAGCTATTAGAGTTTGGCCTATTTTGGAATTATATTTCGACTGCCGGTCAAATAGACAATGCGTTTTCTGAGTGGCAGTGCTGATACGGGTTGCGAGAGAGAGAGAGAGAGACAGAGAGAGAGAGAGAGAGAGAGAGAGAGAGAGAGGGGGGGAGAGAGAGAGAGAGAGAGAGAGAGAGAGAGAGAGAGAGAGAGAGAGAGAGAGAGAGAGAGAGAGAGAGAGAGAGAGAGAGAGCGAGAGAGAGAGAGAGATGGAAAGAGAGAGAGAGACAGGAAGACAAGCAGACAGACAGAGAGAAAGAGAGAGGCAGAAAGGAAAGATACAAAGAGGGAGAGAGACGGTCTGAAAGACAGAGAGAGAGAGAGAGAGAGAGAGAGAGAGAGAGAGAGAGAGAGAGAATAGAAAGGGAGAAGAAAAGAAAGAATGAGAGTGAAAAGGACATACAGAGAGCGAAAGAGAGATACAGAGACGAACTGAAAGACAAATCGATAGATAGGTTGAGAGAGAGATAGAGGCAAATAGATAGACAGACAGACAGAGACATAGAGAAGCCTAGACAGAAAGAAAGGAAGAAAAAAGAAAGAATAAAAAGCGGAAAAGGAGATATATATAGAGAGAGAGAAAGAAAGACAAATCGAGCGGTAGATAGAGACAGACAGAAAAACATAGACAGAGACAGACGGAGACATAGAGAAACA
>NC_061843.1:1774035-1776535 GCF_019202785.1 Penaeus chinensis | reverse complement strand
AATGGGGGTGGTAGGGGAGGTAGGGGGTAGGGGGGGAGGGGAGAGGTGGAGGAGAGGGTGAGAAGGAGGTCAAAGTGAGAGAGAGAGACGAGGAGGTGAAATGATGATGGTGGGGGGAGGAGGGGTGGTGTAGGGGGGGAGGGGAAGAAGTGGGGAGAAGAAGGTGAAAAGAGGGGTAGGGGGAGTTAGGGGAGGGATGGAAAAGGGGGAGGGGGTGAAATAGGGAGTAGGAGGGTTGGGGTGGAGGAGGGGGTGAGAAGGAGGTAAAATGGGGGGTAGGGGGAGGAGGGGAAGGGGTGAGGAAGGGAAATGGGGGGAGAGGAAGAGGGAGGTGAAGGAGGTGGCTGGAAAAGGGTGAGGGGTGGAAGAGGGAGGAGGGCGGGTGAAAGAAAGGGGGTGAGAAGGAGGAAGAGAGGGGCTAAGGAAAGGAGGGAAGGGGTGAAGGAGGGGGGAGGGAAGTGAAAAGAGGTGGGGAGTGGGTGAAAGAGGGTGTAGAGGGGAAAATAGTAGGGGTGAACGAGGGGTGTTGAAGTTGGGGGTAAGAGGAAAGAGCTGAAAGAGACGGGGAAAGGGTGATGGGAGATGGGTAAGGGGTAAGAGGTAGAGAATCAAAAAGGGGTATGAGGTGAAAGAGGATGGAGGGTTGGGGTGAAAGAGGGGGGAAAGTAAGGGTGAACGAGGGGTGTTGAGGTAAGAGATTAGGGGTGAAAGGGGAGATGGGGAGGAGAGGGTAGGGATTTGGGTAAAGAGCTAGACGTACGGGCTTGAAAGAGGCAGGGAGGAGGGGGTTGGGTAATGGGAAAGAGGTAAGAAGTAGAGGGTGAAAGAGGAGATGGTGAGGTCGGATGGGGATGAGGGTAAGAGGTAAAGAAGGTGAAAGAGCAAATGGGGAGGAGGGCAAGAGGTAAGAGGTAGGAGCTAAAAGAGGAGACAGGAGGAGGGGGAGACGTGGTAGGAAAATAAAAGAAGAGATGGGAGAAGAGGCAGAAGGTTGATAATGACAGGAGGGGAGGGATGAGGAAGGACGGAAGGGTTGGGGTAAAAGGGAAGAGGTAGCAGGTGTGAAAGGGAATGAGGACGGGATGGGGAAGGGCATGGGCACTGGCGTCAGGGGGAAGAGGCAAGGGGAATAAAAGGGGAGATGGGGAAGAGAGGGCGAGATGGGGTGTTGGGGAGGAGGGGGTAGGGAATCGGGTGTTAGGGGTGATGGGGAGGTGGGGGTAGGCATTAGGTTAAGAGTAAGAGGAGATTGAAATTGAAATTGAAACAATTTATTTAGCCATAAATGGTATTACAAATCATATGGGTATATTCGATATTACAGGCACGTGGCTCAGTCGTCTGAGAGCGAAATTCTCTTGAAAAGGCTGTTATTTAACAAACTATATAGAGAGCTCTGGGTCGAGTTAATCAATTATATTGATGGGTACACAGAACCAATATAGAATGGGAGACAATATAGACAATATATTTACTTGAAACAAGTTATTAATATAAAACATATAGAACATTTACAAACGTACGGACACAAACAAAAATTGGAATAAAATGTAATAACGATAAATAATGTAGTTTCAGGAACAAGTACAGGAATATGATTGGTTGTCAATATCAATAATACAAATTATTTGATTCAACATAGCTATTGCCATATTTGGACACAGAGTATTGTTTGAGAGCCTTTTTGAAAACCTCAAAAGTCGGATTATTCCCTAGTGTTCCAGATTTTTGTACCTCGTAAATCTATTGCCTGGGACGAGCTACAAAGTATAGTGGTCATTGTCGGGATACGTAAACATTGTGTTATCTGGACCTTCTAAAATACGTATGTAGCGAAGCAGTAATCGTTCATAAAAGTTTAATATATTTAATTATCTGAAAGCTGCGCTGGTGTGGTCATACCTGTGCAAGCGGGCAATACATCTCATGATTTTCCTCTGAGCAGTAGACAGACAATTGAGGAGATTATTGGGGACTCCACGCCACATAACACGATACTAAGTAAGATGAGGATATACCGGATAATAATATACGTGTTTGAAGGCTTCGGTAGACAGAACATTTCTCATGGGGTACATGATGCCACGTTGCTTACTGATTTTGTTGACGATGTCTTGGATATTTTGGGTCCAGCTTAAACTGCGGTCGCCTTTAACGCCTAGAAGTTTAGTACAGTAAGTGCGTTTGGTCATTCTACTACTTATTACAGGGAACCCAGCTGCTTACCTAGCTCAGGCTGTGGTTGGCATTGGCGGATAAGGAATTAATGTTAGTACTAGTAGTGTGCAAGGTGGCATCATCAGCTTACAAAATAAAATTAAATAGATTAGCACAGCTTACAAACTTATTTATAAATAATAAGAAAAGATATGGAGCAAGTATGGAACCCTGCAGTACTCCGTTTAACAATTTACAGTTGGTCATTTACCATTTGAAACATACTGCATTCTGTTGGTTGAGTAAAAATTAAACCAAGTGTTGACGCAATCTTTAATGGCAT
>NC_061843.1:1746535-1766535 GCF_019202785.1 Penaeus chinensis | reverse complement strand
TGTTATTGTTGACATTATTGTGCCTAGTTAAGCTGTGCTGCATTAATATTTTCCTTTTAATGACATCTTTTTACATAACGAAAACAACAATTATTTTTCATAACGAAAATAAATATATCAAATTATATTTCTTACTGTAGTGTCCTCAAAACTAAATAAATTCTGATTAATTAAACACTTAAGTCATTTACTGGTGTTGATATTTAAATCATTCCTCATAATTCAATTTATATTTTTTCTAACATTTTATGGCATAAACAAATACATAAATAAACTTTGACGATAATTCTCTAGTACATTCGCGTCTTTCTTTCTTTCTTTCTTTCTTTCTTTCTTTCTGTAACTGTAAAATTCATTACCTGTATACTGAAAATGGCAATGGCACTTTAAGGAAACCGTAGAATAACAAAAGCAGGCAACCCTCAAGCTTCTCGTTGCCATGTAAGTAAAATGCAGCTGTTTGGGGCAACCGGTCACGTGCTGGGAAATGTCATTTTCGGCGAATTGGATTTCAAAGCAGTGTTCGTGTGACAGTAGCCTTTATAACATTTATAGAGACTATTATTTCCAATAATACTAATATTATGTAATATTTCACTTATAGAGACTAATATTTATAACATTAGCCTTTGTAACACTTAAAGAGACTGATATTTCCAGATCTATCTCAAATATTAGCACGTTTTGACATTGGCCCTAGTATTATTGTTTTTATTATCAATATTATAATTGTCATCACTATTGTTGTTGTTGTTATCATTACTATTATCATTATTATTACTAATATTATTACCATTATTGTTATTATTATTAGTAGTAGTAGTAGAAGAGTAGTAGTAATATCATTACCAGTATCATTATAATTATTATTATCAAACTTATCATTATCAATGTTATCATAATCATTTTATTACTATCATTGTCACTATCATTATTATTATTATTATCATTATTATTATTATTATCATTATCATCATTATCGTTATTATTATCATTATTATTATTATCATTAGTGTATCATTATTATTATTGTTATTATTATTGTTATCATTATCATTATTATTATTATTATTATCATTATTATTATTATTATTATTATTATTATTATTATTACCATTATTATTTTTATTGCTACTTCTATTATTGTTATTATCATCACATCATATTTATCATCATTATTATTATTATTATCACTATCACTATCATTATTATTATTATCACTATCACTATCATTATCATTATTATTATTATCATTATTATTATTACTATCATTATTGTTATTATTATTATTATTATTATCATTGTTATTGTCATTATCATTATTATTATTATTATTATTATTATCATTATTGTTATTATTATTATTATTATTATCATTATTATTATCATTATCATTATTATTATTACTACTCCTACTATTATTGTTATTACCATCACTTCATATTTATGATAATCATCATTATTATTACTAATATCAAGTTTGTGTATATACTTATCTTTCCTGTGTCCTTCCTTCATTATTTGCTATTCATATCCTTCGTTCAAATTTCACAAAGTTCACTAATTCACTTCTTTTTCTGTTGCTTGTTTTCATTCCTAAGCATAAGAGCGTAAAGGCCAGTATTTAACGCTACAAATTATTCCGGAATTCGGATCGAATCTTTTCTGACAATTTCGAATTAATCGCATGTAAAACAAATCTCATGTTCCTTGCTTTTTAATGATGAATAAAGTTTGTTTATACATCCCCCCCCCCCCCCTATGAAAAGGTCTTTGTGTTAATAATGTTTTTCTCTTTATTCTTTTACGTCTGAGTTTATGTTTTGTGGCTTAAAAGGCAGTTAATTTACTCTCTTTTTTACTTTCCTTTGTTAGCTGTTTCCATCTATATACATATACATTTATATATATATATATATATATATATATATATATATATATATATTTACATATATGTGTGTGTGTGTATATATATATATATATATATATATATATATATATGTAAGTGTATATATATTTATATATAAATATATATATATACATATATATATTATATATATATATATATATACATACACACACACACACACACACACACACACACACACACACACACACATATATATATATATATATATATATATATATATATATATATATATATGTATATATATACATATATATACATATATAGTATATATATACATATATATATAGAGAGAGAGATAGATAGGTAGATAAATACATATATATATATATATATATATATATATATATATATATATATATAGATGCATATATATATATATATATATATATATATATATATATTTATATATATATATACATATGTATATACGTATGTACAAATATATGTGTATATACATAGATAGATAGATAGATAAATAGACAAATATATATACATATATATATATATTTATATATATATATATCTCTCCAGTCTATCTACCTATCTATCTATCTATCTCTCTATTCATCTATCTGTCTATCGATGTATCTATGTCTATCTATCTATCTATCTATCTATCTATCTATCTATCTATCTAACTATCTATCTATGTGTCACTCTATCTATATATACATATATATATACATGAATATATACATATATATATATATATATATATATATATAGATATAGATATATATATATAGATATATATATATGTAAGCATGTATAGTATATATTTTTTTCTCTCCCTTTTTTCGATTTTTCGATTGTTCTTTGTCTTCACTTTCTCCTTCTTCTTTTGAATGTTCTTAACCACTCTGACTAAAATGAAGCAATAAAGTTGATTCATTTGAAGCGCAGTTTTTCTGAAGTCTCCTTCTGTCCTTTCATTTCTCTCTTTATTGCATGTTGTTATTCCCGTGGTTTTTATTATTATTTGTTACATTGTTTATTCCCTTTGTGTTATTTTCATTTACTGTGTTATTCTTCTTCGCGTTATTCTCTACTAATATTTGTTTTATCCTCGACATGTAACAATCTTATTTGTAAAATATTTCACCTTTTGACAAGCAATTAACTGAAGACGGTAATGGTAAACATCGTCAACATAAATCAACTTACGCTCGTACTCCATTATTATCAACGCCATCTTCCGGTACCGTACAAAACCTCGCATTACAGTCAGTTGTAATTTCGTGTTTTATCGTCTGCTTGTCAAAGAGTCTTAAGTAGACATTATTCTCTATTTATTCTCTCTAATCTTTCCGTGATCTTCCTTATTTTAACATCTTGGTTATAAGTAATTTGCGTTTAGAAAAGTAATTATTTATTACTCGTTTAATATTTGCATGATTTCCTACAATTACTATCTTGGTTATAAATCATTTACCTTTTGAAAAGCAATGCCATCATACATTAACTTATGCTCGTACTCCATTACCATCAACGCCATCTTTCGGTGTAATACAGACTTTCATTGCGATTAGTTGCCATTACGTGTTTTTGCTATACTTTCCAAAGAAGTCTAAAAAGGACATTATTCTCTACTTATTCCCTCTTATATTTGCTTACTCTTCCACATTCTAACATATTGGTTAATATTCATTTATATTTAGAAAAGTAATACCAATAAACAAACTTACGCTCGTAATCCATTACCACCAACGCCATCTTTCGGTGCGTTACAGAAACTCTCATGGCGATCAGTTGCCATTTCGTGTTTTTTTTGGAGTACTCTCCAAAGTCTGAGTGTCTGAGGAGAATAAATATCGATCCTGAAACCTTCCAAGAAACATAACAATAAGATTCCTAACAAAGATAGAGGTATTTCATTCTTGTGAATATGACAAAAAAAAAAAAAATTATAATAATACAAAAAAATAAAGAAAAGAAACTCTACCATTCACATACATACAAAGGTTAGATGCTTCAAAATACTGAAAACGTTTTACATGATATTATTCCATGCTGAAGGAGGGGTGCGTCTTCTATGCCATAAAACACAACCGTCTTTTCCCTTGCCTTCCCCCTTGTACCATAAACTGGAGGCTACCGTCTTCCATAGATCCTCTGCTCTCGGGTAACTTGCTCTCTATATTTTAAAATGTGTATACATATTGTTTAGGTACGTACTCGTTAAGCCCCCTTTTTGCCCTCCATCCCAAAAAATAAATTTAAAAAAAGTGTGTAATAGATTTACACTAACCATTTTCCTCTCTCTCTCTCTCTCTCTCTCTCTCTCTCTCTCTCTCTCTCTCTCTCTCTCTCTCTCTCTCTCTCTCATTCTTTCTCTCTCTCTCTCTCTCTCTCTCTCTCTCTCTCTCTCTCTCTCTCTCTCTCTCTCTCTCTCTCTCTCTTTGTGTTTGTGTGTGTGTGTGTCCTGACCTTCTCTCTCTCTCACTTCCCCCCCCCCCCTCTCTCTCTCTCTCTCTCTCTCTCTCTCTCTCTCTCTCTCTCTCTCTCTCTCTCTCTCTCTCTCTCTCTCTCTCTCTCTTTGTGTGTGTGTGTCTCCTCACCCTCTCTCTCTCTCTCTCTCTCTCTCTCTCTCTCTCTCTCTCTCTCTCTCTCTCTCTCTCTCTCTCTCTCTCTCTCTCTCTCTTTGTGTGTGTGTCTCCTCATCCTCCCTCTCTCTCTCTCGCTTTCACCTCTTTTACACTCTTCACTCGGTTGGTAAAAATGGCTGAATGAATAGTTATTTAGCCATAATTAATGACTGTTTCGTATAGACATACGAGAAAAGAGAGAGACGGTTGGTAAGAAGAGAGAGAGAAAAAAAAAAGCGAAAAATCAAAATAAGACAAAAAGAAAAGGCGTATTGGAAGAGGGGAATAAGAAAGCGATGGAGGGAGACAGAAGAAAGGGGGGAGGGGAAGAAAAAAAGAAGAGAGAGAGAGTAGGGAGGAAGATGGGGAGAGGGGGAGAAGAGTGAGATAGAGAGTGAGGGAGGGAAGAAAGAGAGAGATATGGAATTGGAGAGGGAGAGAAGAGGGAGACAGAGAATGAGGGAGGGAAGAAAGAGAAAGATATGGAATTGGAGAGGGAGAGGGAAAGTGAGGGAGGGAAGAAAGAGAGAGATATGGAATTGGAGAGGGGGAGAAGAGTGAGACAGAGAATGAGGGAGGGAAGAAAGAGAAAGATATGGAATTGGAGAGGGAGAGAAGAGTGAGACAGAGTATGAGGAAGGGAGAAAGGGAGAGATAAGGAGTAAAGGAAGGAGAGAAGAGTGAGACATAGTGTGAGGAAGGGAAGAGAGGGAGAAAAAAAGAGAGGAGGAGACGAAAGGGGAAGACTCATTCTCATGTGTTTTCCAAAGGGCATTCAAGTCTTTCCTTCGCCTCAAGAAAGAAAGAAGAATCACAATAGGATGAGGAAGCAGAGGGAGAAGGAGGAGAGGAGAGAAGGAGAGGGAGAGAGGGAGAAGGAGGGGAGGAGAGGGAGAAGGAAGGAGGGGAGAGAGGAAGAAGGAGGGGAGGAGAGGGAGAAGGTAGGAGTGGAGAGAGGGAGAAGGAGGGGAGGAGAGGGAGAAGGAAGAAGGAGAGAGAGGGAGAAGGAGGGGAGGAGAGGGAGAAGGAAGAAGGAGAGGGAGAAGGAGGGGAGGAGAGGGAGAAGGAGGGGAGGAGAGGGAGAAGGAAGGAGGGGAGAGATAAGGAAGGAGATGAGAGAGGGGTAAGTAAGAGAAAGAAGGAGGGGAGGAAAGTTGAAATAGAGGAAGAAGGAAGGAGGTGAGAGAGAGGGAGAAGGAGGGAAGGAAAGATGAAAGGAGAGGAAGAGGGAAGGAGGGGTGAGAGGGAGAAGGAGGGGAGGAGAGGTGAAAGGAATGGAAGAGGGAGAGAAAAATGGAATAAACGGGGCTACAGAAGAAGGGAAATGGAGAGAGAACGCTAGCCAGCGGATTAATTAATGTTATACAATAACTCAGGAATTTAACTTTATGTTGCCTATTTTTTTTTTTTTTCGGCTTCTTGCTTTTAATTTTCAACATTTTTTTTTTTTTTTTTTTTTTTTTTGGTAATTGTCATTATCATCATCGTTATTGTTGGTCGTGTTGTTGTAATTGTCATTATTCTAATTATGATTATCATCATTAACGACATTATTTTAATTTTCGTCTTCCTTTTCTTGTAATTGTCTTTTCTTTTCTCTTTTATTCTTTTCTCTTATATTTTCTACTTTATTTTTTTCTCATTTTCGTTTTTTTCCTCTTATTTTTCCTTCACTTTAGCCTATTTTCCTTTTTCATTGTTTTTCTTCTACTTTTTTATTCATGTCTTGCTTCTTTTTCCTCCTCTTCTCTTTATGTTTCTATTCTTCCTTCTTCCCTTTTTTTCACAGAAGAGGAAATTTATCAATGAGCTGTAAATATTCAGAGAAAGTTAGATATTTCATTTAATTCACTTAATGCTAACGTCCCTTTAACTCGGCTTGTATAACAGGTTATCTATCTATCTGTCTGTCTACCTATTTATCTATTTATTTATCTGTCTGTCTGTCTTTCTGTCTCTCTCTCTCTCTCTCTCTCTCTCTCTCTCTCTCTCTATATATATATATATATATATATATATATATATATATATATATATTTTTTTTTTTTTTTTTTTTTTTTTTTCTTCTTCTTCTTCTTCTTCTTCTTCTTCTTCTTCTTCTTCTTCTTCTTCTTCTTCTTCTTACAGAGCCAGTCTTTTTGCTGAGAATTGTATAATTGGATGGTGAAATCTGTTGCATTTCTTGAAAAACATGTATAATGAAACCACTCTCAGCTTATTTGTTTGTTTGCTTGTTTTTCTTTTCTTTTCTTTCTTTCTTTCGTTAATTCTTTCTCCTTTCCATTCTTCTTTCTTCTATCTTTCTTTCGTTCATTCTTTCTTTACTTTCTTCTGTCCTTCTTTTTCCTTCTTTCTCTCTTTCTTTCTCTTTTTCTTCTCCATTTTTCTCTATTTCTTTTTCGTTTTTCTTTTTTTTCTCTTCTCTTTTGATCTTTTGATCTTTTTCACTTTCTATTCTTATATTTTTCTCTCTATCTCTTTTTTTTCTTTTTCTCTTTTTCTCTTTTTCTCTGTTTCTTTCCTTTTTTTCTTTCTTGGTTTATTTCTCTTTTCTTCTTTTTCTTCCCCTCTTTCTTCGTTTGAGATAAATAAAGAAAGATTGATTGAGATAGACTGATAGATAAATAAAAAGGTGGATGAATAGATGAATAGATGAATAGATAGATAGATAGCGACAGATAGATAAAGAGTAAGCGAGAGAGAGAGGGAGAGAGAGAGAGAGAGAGAGAGAGCGAGAGAGAGAGAGAGAGAGAGAGAAGGAAAGAGAGAGAGAGAGAGAGAGGGAGAAAAGTTAGGACGTGTGTGTGTGTGTGTGTGTGTGTGTGTGTCATGAATATAATACACATATACGCACATGTGCGCGTGTAAATGTAAACGCACAGACCCACACACGCACACACCAACTCTCACCCATTTTGCATGACCGAACAACCAATCATTCCATGACAAAAGACACAGACAGGATCGTCATGCACAGGTAATCACAGTCAGAGAGAGCGACATAATTACACAGTTTTTACCTCGTTGTTTATGCCATGCAGGTTGGTATTATTTAAAGGGTCATGCAATGCCATGAACTTTAAAACGAATGAGAATCAGGTTGTTGTCTGATTTGACGTAATGAGGGTGATTATGTGGGGGAAGGGGTGGGGGGGAGGGGAGAGGGGGAGGGGGTAGGGGAGGGGGATGGGGTTAAGGATGAATGAGGGTAGGAGGAAAGGGTGGGGGGAGGGGGGAGGGGAGGGGGGTAAGGATGAATGAGGGTAGGAGGAAAGGGTGGGGGGAGGGGGGAGGGGAAGGGGAGGGGGTAAGGAGGAAAGGGGGGATATGGGGTGTTGACGAATGAGGGAATAAGGGAGGCGGATGATGCTAAATAGGAGAGGAGGTGAGGGAGGAGGATGAATGGGGAAGGGGGTGATGATGAATAGGGAAAGGGAATAGGGGGATGAAGATGAATGGGGGAATAGTAGAAGAGGAGGATAATGAATGGGGAAATGAGGAGGAGGGGGTAGGAGGGGATAGATGGATGGGGGAAGGGGGATGAAGATAAATAAGAGAAGAGGGAAAGATAGGAGGAGGAAGAAGGGGAAGAGAGAAATAAAATGGGGAGGGGAGGGGGGAAGAGGTAGGAAGAAGAGGATTGGAAATAGAGGGAGAAAATAGGGGAGGAGAGAGAAGAAGGTGTAAGGGGACGGGAGAGAGAGGGAGAGAGAGGGGAAGGAGGGGAAAGAGGAACGAAAAGGGATAGGAGAAAAGGGAGGGGAGAAGAGGGGGGAAGGAGAAGGAGAGGGGAAGGAGGGATGAAGGAAGGAGCAAATCACATCACATCGCTCACGAATTCACCACTAAGCAGGGGATTTCACATCACATCATTCACAAAGAACAGTTTACCCATTTTTTTAACATGTCAACCACATAATATACAATAAAACTGTAGAATATCACATAACAAGCAGGTGCACATCATATCACATCTCACTCGTTTTCATATCAAGTAGGATCACATAGCTCCACATCACATCACGGCACATATCTTCAAATAACTCCAGACCACATAACTCCACATAAGTCCACACAACCCCAAACAACATAAGTCCACATAACTCCACACCACATAATTCCACATAACTCCACGCCACATAACTCCACATAACTCCATGCCACATAACTCCACATAATTCCACATAACTCCACGCAACATAATTCCACATAACTCCACACCACATAATTCCACATAACTCCACGCCACATAACTCCACATAACTCCATGCCACATAACTCCACATAATTCCACATAACTCCACGCAACATAATTCCACATAACTCCACACCACATAACTCCACATAACTCCACACTGCACCACACAACAGCATTTAACCTTTACATCCCATTCCTCCTAACTCCCTCTCTCAATGCCCTGTTGCAGATCAGGGACTTGCAACAAAACCCTTCAACACCTCGTCACGTCTTGCAACTCGATTTTGATCTCTCGTTTCCTTCTCGTGTCTCCTCCCCTCTGCTGGAGTGAGGCGAGCGGAGGCACCTGTTACTCCTCCTGCTGCTGGTCTCCGCGCCTTTGTCTCCCGCCCTCATTACTGCTTGGGACGCGAGGGTCTGTGCATGCCGTTTCGCTCTCGCTCTCTCTCGCTCTCGGTCTCTCTCTCTCTCTTTCATCTCGTTTCGCGCTCTCTCTCTCTCTCTCGCTCTCTCTCTCTCTCTCTCTCTCTCTCTCTCTCTCTCTCTCTCTCTCTCTCTCTCTCTCTCTCTCTCTCTCTCTCTCTCTCTGTCAGTCTATCTATCTATCTCTTTCTCTCATGTTTCGCTCTCTCTCTCTCTCTCTCTCTCTCTCTCTCTCTCTCTCTCTCTCTCTCTCTCTCTCTCTCTCTCTCTCTCTCTCTCTCTCTCTCTCTCTCTCTCTCTCTCTCTCTCTCTCTCTCTCTCTCTCTCTCTCTCTCTCTCTCTCTCTCTCTCTCTCTCTCTCTCATGTTCTCGCTCTCTCTCTCTCTCTCTCTCTCTCTCTCTACCTCTCTCTCTCTCTCTCTCTCTCTCTCTCTCTCCTCTCTCTCTCTCTCTCTCTCTCTCTCTCTCTCTCTCTCTCTCTCTCATGTTTCGCTTTATCTCTCTCTCTTTCTCTCTCTACCTCTTTCTTTCTCTCTCTCTCTCTCTCTCTCTCTCTCTCTCTCTCTCTCTCTCTCTCTCTCTCTCTCTCTCTCTCTCTCTCTCTCTCTCTCTAAACACAACACGAAGAAGAGATCAATAAAAAAATCTGTAAAACATGAGATAAATTATTCAGTGCAAATGCAAAGAGTCGCAACCCTTAACAAACCGTATTTTTTTTTCTCTCTCTCTCTCTCTCGATGATAAACAGGTCTGCATAATCAAGGATTACCGGACATAGAATAACAGATGAAAGGTAGATAGTGAGAGAGAAATAAGGAGGAGGAAGAGGAAGAAGGAAGAAGTAAGTGAAGAGGGGAGTATAGATAGATAGATGAATAGACAAGAGAGAAAGGAATAGATAGGTAGACAGAGGAAGGGACAGATAGACATTGGGATAGACAGAGAGGAGATATAAAAGAGAGATAGGAGAGAGAAAGAGGAGAAAATGGAAAATAAAGTAAGGATGGTGGATAATAAGAGAGAGAGAGAGAGAGAGAGAGAAGAGAGAGAGAGAGAGAGAGAGAAGGAGAAAAAAAGAGAAAGAAAGAAAGAAGAATAAGGAAATGATTTATAATACGAAAAAAAATGAATAAAACGAGAGAAACGTACAAAGAAAACGAAGAGAGGAGATGGAGAACGCAGATAAAGCTGAGAGAATAAGTAGTAGAAGGAAGAGAAGACGAGAAGACGAAGAAGAAGATGAAGAAAGGAGAGAAAACCATTTAATTAACACAAGTCGAGACCAGATGCTTATTAAAGATATTGTTGAGTTAGTGCGCACAGGATGCTTATGGTGCAAGACGGTTGATGAGGGCGATGGAGGGGAAGGGCGGGTGGGGAAAGGGGGGAAGGGAGGGGAAGGGGAAAGGGGGGGAAGGGAGGGGGAGGGGAAAGGGGGGGAAGGGAGGGAGAGAGGAAAGGGAGGGGATAGGAGGGGACGTATGGGGGAAATGGGGGGAAGGGGAAGGGGTGGGAGAGGAAGAGTGGTGGGGAAGGAGAGTTGAGGGAAGGAAATAGTTGAGGGGGGGGGGGGGTGAGAGGAAAAGTAAAGGAAGGGAAAGAAAGGGTTTCGAGGGGAAAAGTGAGGGAAGAGTGGGAAGGGAAAAGTTGCTGGGAGGGAAACAGTTTGGGGGGCTGAAAGGGCAGGAGAGTTGGGGAAAAGTGAGAGGAAGATTTTTGGGGGGTGAGGGGGAGAGGAAAGTGAGGGGAGGGGATGGAAGGAGAAACAATTATGAGGGTTAGAGGGAGGGTGAGAAGGGGGAAGATAAGAATGGGTGAGTGAGAGGAAGGAGGAAAGAGATAAGGAAAGAATGGGGGAGTAAGAGGAAGGGGAGAGAGATAAGGAGAGAATCGAGGAGTGAGAGAGAGAGGGAGAGAGAAGAGAAGAATGAGGAAGTGAGAGAGAGAGGAAGAGAGAAGAGAAGAATGAGGAAGTGAGAGAGAGAGAGAAGAGAAGAATGGGGAAGTGAGTGAGAAAGGAAGAGTAGGGGAAGGAGAGTTGGGGAGTCGGGAGAAAGAGGAGAAGAACGGGGAAGTGAGAGAGAGAGGAAGAGAGAAGAGAAAAATGAGGAAGTGAGAGCGAGAGAGAGAGAGAGAAGAGAAGAACGGGGAAGTGAGAGAGAGAGGAAGAGAGAAGAGAAAAATGAGGAAGTGAGAGCGAGAGAGAGAGAGAGAAGAGAAGAACGGGGAAGTGAGAGAGAGAGAGGAAGAGAGAAGAGAAGAATGAGGAAGTGAGAGAGAGAGAGAGAGAGAAGAAAAGAACGGGGAAGTGAGAGAGAGAGAGGAAGAGAGAAGAGAAGAATGAGGAAGTGAGAGAGAGAGGAAGAGAGAAGAGAAGAACGGGGAAGTGAGAGAGAGAGAGGAAGAGAGAAGAGAAGAATGAGGAAGTGAGAGAGAGAGGAAGAGAGAAGAGAAGAACGGGGAAGTGAGAGAGAGAGAGGAAGAGAGAAGAGAAGAATGAGGAAGTGAGAGAGAGAGGAAGAGAGAAGAGAAGAACGGGGAAGTGAGAGAGAGAGAAGAAGAGCAGGGGAAGGAGAGTTGGGGAGGAGGGGGAGAGAAGCAGGTGGGGCCATGTGCCTTTTCCTTGACAGTTTACACAGGTTGTGAGGATGTAAGGAAGACGAGGAGGGAGGAGGGAGGAGGAAGAGGGGGGGGAGGGAAGAGAGTTTGGGTACACACAAGTGTTCGTCTGTTCATCATCTTCCTTGTTTTATTTGTTACCCCCCGGTTCTCCCCCATTTTATCTTGTTCTTTAGATTTCCTCTTTAATAATTATTTTTTATTTTTATTTTTCCTTTTCTTGCGTATTCCTCTTCCTCCTCCTACTCCTTTTCCTCCCCCTTCTCATCCTCTTCCTCTTCCTCCTTCTTCTCCCCTTACTCCTCCTCCTCCTCCTCCTTCCTTTATTCCTCCTACTCCTCTTCCTCCCTTGCCGCTCATTCTCTTCCCTTCACCTAACATTCCCTTTAAACCCATTTTCTCCTCTCCTTTTCTCTTCCTTCTCCTCTTCCCCTTTACTCTCCTCCCCCTTCTCTCCTCTTCATGCTCCCCTCACCGAACACTCCTTAAAACGCTCTTCTGAACCTAACAGTTTCCTTCACATTTCCAAGGATAGAACGAGGGGAGAGAAAGATGAGAACGAAAGAGATAGAATGGGAAGGGAGGGAGGGAGGAAAGGGAGGGGGAGGGAAGGAGGGCGGGGTATAGGGAAAGAGGGAGAGGGAGGGAGAAGGGTGGGAGGGGGGAGGGAGGGAGGGAGAGTGGGAAGAAGGGAGGGGGGAGGGAGGGAGGGAGGGAGAGAGAGAGAGAGAGAGAGAGAGAGAGAGAGAGAGAGAGAGAGAGAGAGAGGGAGAGAGAGAGAGAGAAAGGGAGGAAGAGAGGGAGGAGGGGTGAGGAAGGAAGGGAAAGAAGGCAGACACACACACACACACACACACACACACACACACACACACACACACACACAAACACACACGCACACACACACACACAAATAGACCCACAGCCCTGCACACAAACAGAGACATCAACGGAGAAAGAGACATAAAGCGAGAGAGAAAGAGATCGAGACGAAAAGGAAGAGGAAACTTTCGAAAATACTTAACACGAAATAATCTGAAGCGCCGAGCTTTCCCTCCGCTCACGCCAGACCCTCTGTTTTGCCTTCCTCAAGCACTCGACTAACAGCTTCCTTGAAGGGTGTGGAAACGCATATACTTGCTCCTCCTCGTGTGTGTGTCTGTGTGCATGTGTGTGTGTGGGGAGGGTGGTGTTTGTGTGTGTTTGTGTGATTGTGTGTGTGATTGTGTTTGTTTGTGTGTGTGTGTGTGTGTGGATGTGGGTATGTGCTTGTTTGTGTGTGTGTGTGTGTGTGTGTGTGTGTGTGTGTGGATGTGGGTATGTGCTTGTTTGTTTGTGTGTGTGCGTGTGCTTCTGTGTTTGTGTGTGTTTATGTGTGTGTATGCGGACGCGCGCACACTCATGTTCTCCACTAATAACCCCCAACACTTATACCATAAAACGCATATTTACACACAAATACATAAACCCTAACCCCACCCCACCGAACCCCCCCATCCCCACCCCAACCCCCACCCCATCCCACTTCCCCGCACACAAAAAGCAGTTATGCATGAATACCCGAAAGCAGTATTCAGACCTACGTGTACATTCAAAGGAGATTTTCGCTCCGCATTTGTGAGCCTGACAATGACACAAGGATCCCGCGCCACTCAGCCTTGAATAAACTTCCTTTCTATAGAGGGCGGCAGGAATCGCCACCTCATAGGATTCTCGAGGGAAGAAGGGGAAGAGGGAGGGGGGAGGAGAAGGGGGAAGGGGGAGAGGAGGGGTAATGGGTAGGGGAAAGGGGAAAGGGGAGGAAAAGGGGTAAGGGGGAGAGGAGGGGGGAGGAGGAGAGGAGGGGGGGGAGGAGAGGAGGGGGAGGGGGAGGGGGAAGGGGGAGAGGAGTGGGGAAGGAGGAGAGGAGGGGGCTTCTACCTTTTCTCGCTTATCCTCCTCTTCTTTATGTTCTCCATCTCCCTCCTCTTCCTATTCTTTCTCTTCTTCCTTCCCGTTTTTTACCCTCTGGTTTTCCTCTATTATTACTTGTCTTGATCTTCCTCTTCCTCTTCCTCCTCTTTTTCTACCCCTTCTTCATTTTACCTCTTCTACCTTCCTGTTTTTACTTTTTACATTCTTCTCCCTCTGTCCCATGTTTTGTTTTTTCCTTTTCTGTCCTCCTCTCTCCTCCTCTTATCTTACTTTCGTCTTCCTCCTCCTCTTCCTACTCTCCTCTTCTTCCTCTTCCGCCTGCCCATTTTCTCGTCTTCTTTTCTTTTATTCCCTTTTCTTTCCCTCCTCCTGTCCGATTCCTTACTTCGTCATACTTTCGTTCTCTTCACTTCCATCTATCTATCTAACTTTCTCTCTCTCTCTCTCTCTCTCTCTCTCTCTCTCTCTCTCTCTCCCTCTCTCTCTCTCTCTCTCTCTCTATCTATCTATCTATCTATCTATCTATCTTTCTATCTGTCTGTCTATCTCTCTCTCTCTCTCCTTCCCTCAATCCCTCTTCCCCTCCCCCTCCCCTCCTCTCCCTCTCCCTCTCTATCTATCTATCTATCTATCTATCTATCTAGCCATCTATATTTCTATCTATCTATCTATCTACCTCCCTCTAACTCCCAGCCTCCCTCCCTCACCCCTCTCTCTCTCCCTCACTCCTCTCTCCTCTCCTTCCCCCTCTCTCCGTCCCTCCCTCTCCCTCCCTCCCCCCCCCCCCCCTCTCTCCAACCCTAGTGCTTCAACGTGCAAAGTCTATCATTCGTGCAATACATTTGGCTTGATGTATCTGCTCTATTTCATTATATGTTGTTTGTGATGCATACGCCCCGCCTCTCCTCCTGAAGGCGACCGTAATTTATGCAAAATACGGTGATGAGTTGTCTGTGATGGGGTCGAGAGGAGGAGGAGGCAGGGAGGAGGGAGGGAGGGAGAGAGGGAAGAAGGGAGGAGGTGGAAGGGGGGATTGTGGGAGGGAAGTGGGAGGGAGGTGGGAGGTTGGAGAGGGAGGGGATGTGAGAGGGAGGGAGGCTGGAAGGTGGGAAGGAGGGGAAGGAGGGAGGGAGGGGGAGGGGGAGGAGGGGATGTGGGGGTGAGAGTATGTGTGTGTGTGTGTTTCTTTGTATGTGTGTAAGGATGATAAGAGTGTCAATAATGATAATAATAGTCATGATAAAAATGTTGTTAATAATAATGATGATAATGATGATATTAATGATAAAAATCATGATAATAATGATGATAACAGTAATATGATGATCATAATAATGATGATAATGATATCGAAAATAACGATAATATCAACAATAACAATAATAGAAATAATGATAAAAATGGTAATAACAATGATAATAATAATGATAATGTTAATAGCAATAATGATAATTATGATAATGAGGATAAACAAAAGCATAGCAATAATAGCAATAATCATAATACTAATGATAGGTAACGATAATGATAATGATAATAATAGTAATGATAATAACAATAGTAATTAAAATAATGATAATGATAATAACAATAATAATGATGATAATTGTTATAATGATCATAATAACAAAAATATTAATAAAATTAACAATAATGATGATAATGTTAATAATGATAATAACATTGATAATAATAATGATGATAATAATTTTAAAATTAATTATGATAGTGATAATAATGAGAATAATAAAAGCATAGATTGATAGACAGATAGATATATACTTATAGATAGATATATAGATAGATACTTATAGATAGATAGATAGACAGATAGATATATGAACAGATAGACAGATAGATAGATGGACAGAGAGACAGATAGATAAAAAGATAGATAGATAGACAGATAGATATATGAACAGATAGACAGATAGATAGATAGATGGACAGAGAGACAGATAGATAAAAAGATAGATAGGGTGGATAGAGAAATAGATAGATAGAGGATAGACAGATAGACAGATAAATAGGCAGATAGATGGATAGATAAATAGATAGATAGGTAGACGGACAGAGAGACAGACAGAGAGAGAGATAGACAGATAGATGGATAGACAGACAAATATACAGACAGACAGACATAGAGATAGATAGATAGATAACATAACTAAAAGAATCTCTCCCGCTGACAATCCTCCAGTGCCGAGTGATTGAATGCGCAAATAAATTCATTGTTTTTGTTTATCTCTCTTACTTACTTTTTCATTGAATTGACAAACTTGAAATCCGTTTTACTTACTCGGGGAAAAAAAATCAATGTGTGAAATCCAATTAAAAAAATGAAAAGGTTGCTGATAAAATATACCATTTCTGAAAAAGAAGAAAATAATGATAAAACTTTAAAAAAAAAAAAAGGAATAGATAAATAAAAAAGAAATAAGAAAAAAAAAATATAAGTGAGATTGGCAGGGACGAATCATTCGTATTGTCCTCGAGTGGGAAAAAAGAGGAAATGAGAAGGAGAGAGAGAGCGAGGGAGAGGAAGAGAGAGAGAGAGAGAGAGAGAGAGAGAGAGAGAGAGAGAGAGAGACAGACAGACAGACAAACAGATAGACAGACAGACAGACAGATAGACAGACAGACAGACGGACGGACAGAGAAAATGACAAAAAGGAAGAGAGAAAGAGACAAACAGACAGATAAAAACGAAGAAAAAGACACAAACAGACAAACACAGAGAGAGAGAGAGAGAGAGAGAGAGCGACAGCCAGGAAATCTAAAACAGCTCGATTGTGAGGTCGCACTCTTACCCTTGATCACGTGACTCAACTTCCGCCCATTAGCCCTTCACGCCCATCATCAACACCTCCCCCCCCCCCTTTCCCCTTCCCCACGTCCTCTACTGCATTTCCTCTCCGCCGAATTTCGTCTATCCATATATATATGTATATATATATATATATATATATATATATATATATATATATATATATATATATATATATACATATATATATATACATCCTATCATGTGTGTGTGTGTCTGTGTGTGATAGATAGATAGATAGATAGATAGATAGATAGATATGCATGTATGTATGTATGTATGTGTGGGTGTGTGTATATATATATATATATATATATATATATATATATACATATATATATACAGGGTGAGGCAGAAAGGCTGTCTTATGACAACCTTTGTATTCATAATAAGTACATTACATGTCATTGTGGTTCAAGTGGTAATGAAAATTGTATCGCTTAAGTGATGACCGCTAATGAATGTCGATGCAGCTTTGAAGTCTCTCTCAAAAGTTCACCGTAGGCCTTTGAACCAAGTCCCGTGGAATTGCATTGATTTCCCGAGTTATTCCTGCCCTTAGATCTTCTACAGCTGCCGGTCGGTGTTGATCCAGTCGTGTTTTGAGGCGCCCCCGTAGGAAAAAAATCCCAAGGGCTAAATCCGGGGAGCGTGGGGCCCCCAGTATCGTCTCGCAGAGAAACAAACATGGCCCGGAAAATATGTCGCGGTGGATTCCGAGTGAATGCTTGATGTATGCGATGTGGCACAGTCTTGTTGGAACCATATGCTGCATTAATCCGGATTGTGAGAGGCGAGTAACTGGGCGATTTTAGGATGGAGAAACCCTTCGAGGAGTTCACAGTAACGGCCCGATGTAACAGTTACTGTAGCACGGACCAGTATGAAAGTCCTGTTTATTCACCATCCCCGATAAATGGAAGTGCGCTGTGTGGTGCAGCGGTAACGAACTCGTCTAGCAATCCTGCTGACCTGCGTTCGAATCCCTCGCCGCCAGTGAATGGTAACCCCGGCCATCCCTTGCACACAGGGGATAGCTTAGAAGCAAAATAAAGCAGACACTATGTCACACCAAAAATATCAATTGTATCAAATGGAATCAAATTAAAACGTTAAACCTAAACCTCATCACTGCAGATCAGAACAGCTGTTGGGAGGAGGTTTTGGGAGGATGTCCTGATACGGAGTTTCCTAATCCCTCTCGCTCAGCGCCTGTACAGCCATCATCTTGTAGGGACGCACGTGGAGAGAGACCTGTGTAAGATTCTGCGAACACTTCGAACGAGCACGTGTAAGGCAGATGCGTGTTTTCTGGAAGACTGCTGTATTGAAGCTGCCAGAGCTGCTACATTTTCTGGCCCTGTAGCTGAGCTGCACTAGGACGGCCGGGACTTTTCTTTTTTAAATCTGAGGATGTTTGTGTAAAGTTCTAAACCCAACGATGAATTGTTTTTTTCCATCTGGTTCGGGATCATGACGACGGAGGGCAAAGTGCCTTCGGAAGGAACGCTGCGTCCTTACAACGGAATCACATTTCTAAAGAAAATCTTCCAACACAAATGCACGATGCTTTCTACTCCAGGACAAGGTGGAAAAAATAAAGGAAATAAATGGCATTTATCTTCATATGTTTGTTAGTTTGTTTTATTATTAACCTTTGAAATCGAGGCATCCTTTCTGCCCTATGTGTATATATATGTATATATGTATATATATATATATATATATATATATATATATATATATATATACATATATTTGATAGAACAAATTGCATCAAATTGCGAAAGTGTTTCCGGAAACATGTGTGAATGTTTGTGTTTAACCATTATGTTTGACTGTGTACCTAAGAGAGACCAGGGGAGATAGAGAGAGACAGACAGACAGTCAAACAGATAGACAGGCAGGCAGGCAGAGGGGAGGAGGAGAAAGAGAGAAAGAGAGAGAGAGAGAAAGAGAGAGAGAAAGAGAGAGAGAGAGAAAGAGAGAGAGAAAGAGAGAGAGAGAGAGAGAGAGAGAGAGAGAGAGAGAGAGAGAGAGAAGAGAGAGAGAGAGAGAGAGAGAGAGAGAGAGAGAGAGAGAGAGAGAGAGAGTTTTCGCACATATGTGTTTTATGATTTCAGGTTTGTATGCATTAGTATGCTTGTGCGTGCGTGTGTGCGTGTGCCGGTATGCCAATACTCGTATCTTACCTTACGTGCGTACGCGTATGTTGTCGCCCCAGGAGAAAAATACGTGCTTTTGCATAATTGCACAACATAATGAGGTACTGATACCACGTGCATTTTCCCTGCCCCGAGTCCCGTCTCCTCTCCAAGCCTCCGCTGAAAATGAAGTCCCATCAACATCCCATCAACATCCTATCACCATCTCATCACCATCCGATCACCATCCCATCACCATCCCATCACCATCCC
This sequence comes from Penaeus chinensis, assembly GCF_019202785.1. Lineage (NCBI taxonomy): Eukaryota > Metazoa > Arthropoda > Malacostraca > Decapoda > Penaeidae > Penaeus > Penaeus chinensis. The sequence goes on along the minus strand of NC_061843.1, from coordinate 1,747,622 downwards.
ATCACCATCCCATCAACATCCCATTACCATCCTATCATCATCGACATCCTATCATTATCCCATCACAATCCCATCACCATCCCATCACCATCCCATCACCATCCCATCAACATCCCATCAACATCCAATTACCATCCTATCATCATCGACATCCTATCATTATCCCATCACAATCCCATCACCATCCCATCACCATCCTATCACCATCGAAATCCTATCATTATCCCATCAATATCCTATCACCATCCCATCATCATCCCATCACCATCCCTTCACCATCCTATCACCATCCCATCACCATCCCATCACCATCCCTTCACCATCCTATCACCATCCCATCACCATCCCATCACCATCCCATCACCATCCCATCAACATCCCATTACCATCCCATCACCATCCCATCACCATCCCATCACCATCCTTCACCATCCCATCACCATCCCATCACCATCCCATCACCATCCCATCACCATCCCATCACCATCCTATCACCATCGACATCATATCACCATCCCATCACCATCCCATCACCATCCCATCAACATCCCATCACCATCCCATCACCATCCCATCAACATCCCATCACCATCCCATCACCATCCTATCACCATCGACATCATATCACCATCCCATCACCATCCCATCACCATCCCATCACCATCCCATTACCATCCCATCACCGTCCCATCACCATCCATCACCATCCCATCACCATCTCATCACCATCCATCACCATCCCATCAACATCCCATCACCATCCCATCACCATCCCATCAACATCCTATCACCATCGACATCCTATCATTATCCCATCACAGTCCCATCTCCATCCCATCAACATCCCATCACCATCCCATCACCATCGTATCACCATCAACATCCTATCATTATCCCATCAATATCCTATCACCATCCCATCACCATCCCATCACCATCCATCACCATCCCATCACCATCCCATCACCATCCCATCACCATCCATCACCATCCCATCACCATCCCATCACCATCCATCACCATCCCATCAACATCCCATTACCATCCCATCACCATCCATCACCATCCATCACCATCCCATCACCAT
>NC_061843.1:1711535-1739035 GCF_019202785.1 Penaeus chinensis | reverse complement strand
TTCCTCCACCTCCTTGCTTCGTTTGTCTCCCTCCTTGCTTCATTCCTCCCCCCCTTTGCCTCATTCCCCGACCTCCCCATTCCAAAGTTCTAGCTCTTCTAACCCTAACATTAGCTCCCTCTATCCCCTTTCCCTTCCGACCGCCGCATCCCCATCACATTCCCCAACCCCTCCCCAGCCTCCCCAACCCCTCCCCAAGCCTTCCGCAACGCCATCTTTCCTCCCTCCAACTACCTTACTAACCGCCTCCCTCCCTAATCTTCCCATTTCCCCAACCCATCCTTCCTTTCCCCAACCCTACTCTCCCTCCCTTTCTCCGACTCCCAATCCCTCCATCCTACCCCTAACCCACTCTCCCTCCCTCCCCTCTTCCCACCCACCCTATTTCCCTTCCCCAACTTTCCTCCCCACTTCCCCCCACTTTCCGCCCCACTTCCCCCCACTTTCCTTCCCCACTCCCCCCATTTTCCTCCCCCACTTCCACCCACTTTCCTCCCCAACTTTCCTCCCCCACTTTCCTCCCCCACGTTCCTCCTCCACTTTTCTCCCCAACTTTCCTCCCCTACCTTCCTCCCTCACTTCCTCCCCCCCACTTCCTTCCCCCCACATCCCCCCCCCCCCTTTATTGCCTCCAAGACTGATCGCTCTTGCATTGTCGTGCAACCGACGCCTTATCAGCTGGAAGGACACGGCAAAAAAATTGTCTTTTTCCTTTCGTTCTGTAATTTTGCATTTCCGTTCTTCAAGGCTTGTTTGTTTGTTTGTTCGTTTGTCTTTTGTTGTTTTTAGTTGTATTTTTGGTAATTTTCTCTTTTCGTTTGTTTAGTTTCTTTCCTTCTTTCGGTATTTCTTCTTTCTCTTTTCTTTCTTGTTCTCTTTCTTTCTTTTTTTCTCTTGTTTTTGTTTTCTCTTCATTTCTTTCTCTCTTTCTTTCTTTCATTCTCTCTCTTTCTCCCCTTCTTTCTTTCTCTCTCTTTTTCCCCTTCGTTACTTTTGATGGCAGAGAGAGAGAGAGAGAGAGAGAGAGAGAGAGAGAGAGAGAGAAAGAGAGAGAGAGTGAGAGTGTGTGTGTGTGTGTGTGTTTATGTTTGTGTGTGTTTGTGTGTTTGTGTGTGTGTGTGTGTATCTATTTGCGTGTGTGTGTGTGTGTGTCTGTCTGTATATATATGTATCTGTGCATTACACAAGTGCATATACACACGCACAACCATATACGTCTACACATCACTTCTCATAACATTATTGACGGGAAGTCTAAATCAAAAGCAACCGAGCAGTTGGACCGAAAAAGCAGACCCTTTCATCCGGAAAGTTATGTTCTTAAGCCACTCGCTTCGAACGTTTTGGCGCAAGATCCCGAAATCTGACGAAAGGTTTAAAACACCGTAGTTTATCCTTAGCGTCTGGATTTCTTAAACCCAAATTCTGGTTTACGTCGATGTTTGGGGGGAAGAGGAAGGAGGAAGGAGGAAGGGGGGGGGGGGGCGGAAGGGGGAAAAGTAGGATATTTATGTCTTTTTTTTTTGGGGGGGGGAGAGTTATAGAATATGTCATTTACTTGTTGTTTGTTTCTCACTTTATTTATTTTTTAATCTTTTTCTTTCATCATTTTATCTCTCTGTCTGTCTGTCTCATTCTCTTTCTCTTTTTCTTTCCCTTTTTCTCTTTCTCTTTCTCTGATTCTCATTCTCTCTTTTTATTTTTTCTCTTTTTCTCTTTCTCTCTTTCTATCTTTCTATTTCTCTTTTTCTCTTTCTCTCTTTCTCTCTTTCTATCTTTCTATTTCTCTTTCTACCTAACTCTCTCTCTCTCTCTCTCTATATATATATATATATATATATATATATATATATATATATATATATATATATATATATGTGTGTGTGTGTGTGTGTGTGTGTGTGTGTGTGCTGTGCGGTGCAGCGGTAGCGTTCTCGTCTAGCAATCCTGCTGACCTGCGTTCGAATCCCTCGCCGCCAGTGGATGGTAACCCCGGCCATTCCTTGCACACAGGGGATAGTTTAGAAGCAAAATGAAACAGCCACTATGTCACACCAAGAATATCCATTGTAATAAATGGAATCAAAACTAAAACTATCTATCTATCTATCTATCTATCTATTAATATATCTACCTATCTATCTATCTATGTATCTACCCATCTATCTATCTATCTATCTATCTCCATCTCTTTCTCCTTTCTCACATAAAACTATTTCATCACAACTCCCGAATCGCCCACCTAGCCTAATGACAACAAACATATGGAAATTAATGCTAATTATCCCTGTTCTCTCTCGAACACAAAGCATCGAATCCCAATAGACTTTCTAAAAGGGATTCGAGGCGACTTGTTCCACCTATGGCGATCGGATTTTGTTTTTTACGTAATCTTTTGGATTTATTGTTTTTCTTTGTTGTTGTTATTTCGTCTATCTCTTCCTCTGTCTGTTTATCCTAGTTTACGTAGATATCTGTTTATTTTTATATATTCATATGTTGTCTTTGTATGTGGTGTCAAATGAATAAAAACAAGAAAAAAGAAGAGAAAAGAGATGGAAAAGGAAAGAGAGAAAGAAAAAGAAAGAAGAGGAGAGAGAAAGAGAGAAAAGAGGAGAGAGGGTAGGTGTGTGTGTGTGTGTGTGTGTAGCTTATAATGGGACATAACAGTATGTCCCTAAAATAAGATAAAGATATAAAAACAAGATTATATTATGTTCTTAAAGATATAGTAATAACGTACGTCCCAAAACATAATGTGTTTCTAGAGATAGGATGAGAGAGAGAGAGAGAAAGAGAGGTAGAGAGATAATGAGAGAGAAAAAAATGAGAGGGAAATAGAGTGTAAGAGAAAGAGAGAGAGTGGGGAGAGAGAAAAGAGAGAGTGAGATAGAGAGAGAGAGAGAGAAAAGAGAGAGAGAGAGAAATAGAGAGAGAGAGCAGAGAAAGAAACGGAAATAGAGGGAGATAGATAACGAGAAAAACAAAAACAAAAACAAAATCTTGTATCTTTGAATATATATTTCAACGCTTATTCGTACACATATCAACTACGTGTACATACACGATCCTGCACGTACATGAATTGCATTTTCAACCAGTGCAACCTATTCCAATGGCACGCGCACATGCAAGCTCGGCCATCACACAGTTTGCACTAATTTCGAAAGTCATGTTAAACTGGTGCTTGTTTGCATATTTGCTTCCTCGTGCTTTATTGCTTGTGATTCTCCACTAACGATCATGAAAGCAAGCACGCTGGTCGGCGGGTCCTTTTCTTGCCCCGAAATTGGAATTTGGAAATGGGTGGAGGAATAATGCAATACATATATACTGACAGACTGACTGAGTGACTGACTGACTGACTGAATGAATGACTGACTGATTGACTGACTGATTGATTGACTGATTGATTGACTGAATGACTGACTTACTGACTGACTGGCTGACTGACTGACTGACTGGCTGACTGACTGACTGACTGACTGATTGACTGACTGACTGACTGACTGACTGACTGATTGACTGACTGACTGACTGACTGACTGACTGACTGATTGATGATTGACTGACTGACTGACTGACTGATTGACTGACTGACTGCTGACTCTAACTACTGACTGACTGACTGACTGACTGACTGACTGACTGACTGACTGACTGACTGACTCTGATCGACAGGCTAACAGCCCTGACAATTGCCCAAACTGAAAAAACTAAACAAACTGACAAACTGACAGACTGACAGGCTGAGATTGACAAAATGACAGACTAACAGACATACGCGTGCGAAAGGCTACATGAGTTGAGCTGTGTGTACAGATATGCAGTCACGCACATTACTACACACACACACACACACACACACACACACACACACACACAACACGTACAAACATATTCATAATAACTACAGAAATAACAAGAAGCAAGAGCAGCGACCACAATAACAATAACTGCCAAAACTACAAGAAAACAACATTAGCAGCAACAGCATCTACATAAATAAAAACATGACCCTCACCATCTCCACCTTCACCTCCACCACCATCACCACCACCATTAAGACCACCTCCACCTCCACCATCGCCACTATCACCACCACCTCCAACTCCACCTCCACCTCCACCATCGCCACTATCACCACCACCTCCACCTCCACCTCCACCCCCCACCCCCACCTCCACCTTCCACCTCCACCTCCACCTCCACCATCCACCTCCACCCCACCTCCACCTCCACCCAACCACCAACACCACCATCACCACCACCTCCCCCTCCACCTCCACCCCACCATACCACCAACACAACCATCACCACCCTCAACCTCCACCCCACCTCCACACTACCAACCAACACCAACCCAACCACCACCACCACACCACCTCCACCTCCCACACCACCATCACCACCACCACCACCAACACCACTCACACTTCACCTCCACCACGACCACCACCACCCCCCCCCCACCACACCCCTCCACCACCACACACCACCACCAAAATCACCACCATCACCACCACCATCACCACCACCACCTCCACCTCCACCACCACCACCACAAACAACACCACCACTACCACCTCCACCACCACCAACAGCACCACCACTACCACTCCACCACCATCACCACCACACACCACCCCACCTCCACCACCCTCACCACCATCACCAAACATCACCACCACCCACCACCTCCACCTTCACCTCCACCACTACCAACCCTCACCTCCACCACCAACACCACCATCACCACAACCAACCACCTCAAACCTCACCACCCACCACCATCACCACCACACACACCACCACCCACCATCCACCTTCACCTCCACCACTAATACCACCACCCCACCACCACCACCTCCACCACCACCACCACCACCATCACCACCATCACACCACCATCACCACCACCACCTCCACCACCACCACCCCACCACCACCATCACCACCACACACACACCACCACCAACCACCAACACACCACTACCACCCCACCACCATCACCACCACCACCACCACCACCACCTCCACCACCCCACCACCATCACCACCACACCACCAACCATCCACCCCACCTTCACCTCCACCATCTACCACCCTCACCTCCAACCCACCACACCCTCCACCACACCAAAACCATCACCACCACACACACCACCACCCACACACCACCACCTCCACCTCCACCACAACCACCAACCACCATCACCACCACTACCACCCTCCACCACCACCACCCACCAATCACCACCACTACCACCACCACCACCATCACACCACTAACCACCAAAACCCCCACCACCACCATCACACCACTAGCCACCTCCATCACCATCAACCACCACACCACCACCACCACCACCACCAACCACCCCCACCTCCCACACCCTCACCGACACCAATCACCACCACACCACCCACCACCCACCTCCACCTTCACCTCCACCACTACCACCCTCACCTCCACCACCACCACCTACCACCACCCGCACCACCACCATCACCACCATCACACCACCACCATCACCACCACACCTCCACCACCACCAACCACCACCATCACCACCAAACCACCCCACCACCCCCATCAACCCACCACCACCTCCACCTCCACCACCACCACCACCACCACCACCATCACCACCACTACCAACTCCACCCCACCATCACCACCACTACCACCTCCACCACCACCATCACCACCACCAACCTCCACCTCCACCAACCACCACCACCACCATCAACCACCCACTACCACTCCACCACCACCACACCACCACTACCAACCTCCACCACCACCACCACCATCACCACCCAACTACCACCACACCACCATCAAACCACCACTACCACCTCCACCACCACCACCTCACCACACTACCACCTTCCATCACCATCACCACCACCACCACCACCACCACCACCAACACCACCTCCACCTCCACAACCCTCACCACCATCACCACCATCACCACCACCACCACCTCCACCTTCACCTCCACCACTACCACCCTCACCTCCACCACCACCACCTCCACCACCACCACCACCACCATCACCACCATCACCACCACCATCACCACCACCACCCTCCACCTCCACCACCACCACCACCCCCACCACACACACCACTACCACCTCCACCACCACCATCACCACCACTACCACCTCCACCACCACCATCACCACCACTACCACCTCCACCACCACCACCACCATCACCACCACTACCACCTCCACCACCATCACCACCACCACCACCACCCATCGCTGGCGCCCCATTTGTCACGGAACTTTTGAAGAGGACCTCACCTATTCAGAACTAGTGGGCGTGGGAGGACGGATTTCGGGGGGGGGGGGGGAACAAGGAGCAATTTTGGCTTTTCTTTGTGAGCGAAAGGTCGAGGAGGAGGGGGAGGAGGAGGGAGGTGGGGGGTGGGGGTTTGGGGAGAGGGTGGTGGTGGTGGGAAGTGGGTGGGGGGGAAGGGTGGGTGGGGGGAGGGAGGGAGGCTGGTGGGTGGGTGGGGTGGGAGGGGAGGGAGGGAGGGTGGGTGGGTGGGTGGGTGGGTGGGAGAGGGGAAAGGGGGTGGGGGGTAGGGGGGGAGGGGGAGGGGGGGGTGGTGGGTGGGTGGGGGGGGGGAGGGAGGGAAGAGGGGGGTGGTAAGGGGGAGGGGGGGGGAGGGTGGGGGGGGATGGGGAGGGGGGGGGTGGGCGGGGGGAGGGGAGGGGGGGGGGAGGGAGGGGGGGGTGGGGGAGGGGTTGGGGGGGTGGGTGGGGGGAGGGAGGAGGGGGGGGGTGGGTTGGAGAGGTTTAAAGGGGGGAGAGGGGAAAGAGGGTTTGGCAGTTATGTAAGTAGGAGAAAAAGATGGGTGTGAAAGTTTGTCTGTATTTATAAAACCACAAAAACACCCATACATACTTTGGTAAAGGCTTTATATCCCACCAGTACATACATCATACATAATACTTAATTTACATACACACACCCCATTCATATTACATACAAACAACAAAATTTTTAATTTTTTACTGAATAAAATTTTTTTATTTTGTAAAAAATAAAAATGAAAAAACACTTCCAAAAGCGTACCTTCTTATTTTACTAAAAAAAAAAAAAAAAAAAGAAGACGAAAGAAAAAAAACTTCGAAAACAAAATTTTTTTTAATTTGCGTAAATTACTTTTATTCCCGGTCCTTCCCCCTTCAAAAAGATTTATTAAACGCCCGTTTCGTCATGCCTGTCCCTCTAACCGACCGGACGGTTTTTTTTTTTCTGTTTTTTTTTTTTTTCCCTTTTTCTCTATATATATATATAATAGATAATAGAAGTCTATACTAACAATATATAATCTCCTCTCAATCATTATTAAATATAACCAATATCATCACATATCAATAACCGCATGATATAAACCATCCATATATCTCTATCCTTCATACCTATCCGTATGTATTTGCTGTTAGTCCACACCAGTATAATTATAACCTCCCCACTCTAAATATCCACTCACATCTCTCGTCCCTCTCTACTATCGGACTCGTCGTGCCCACCTCTCCATACTACCGCCGACAGCCGTCATAGGTTATAATGAACCTCGTCCACACAGTGCCCTCCGATCATCATTGCAACCAGGTCCTCGCCCCTCATACCGCCAACTCTGCAATGCCCGATACCTGCGCAAACACGACGGGCCGTTCGCCCCCCTGACAACGTATACTATCGTATCACCTCCTGTCCTAGACTTGCTCCTGCCTCACCAATCAACACACTCGTCACAGTGCATCTCGTGCTTCCGACGGACCTATGATTTATCGACTCCCACCCGTGCACCTCAACCCAACAACTAAGTGGATGCCTCTGTCAATAGCTCAGCACAACCAGGCAACTCCAACCCCAACCCAAGCTCCTCCCCAAAAGCTCAATATCCAGCTACATCAAAGCCGCTACCTCCCCGCCTACCCCGACCCCCGATGGCCAACGACGTCTCTGAACTGGGCCACTGCTCATTATCTCCCCCGATTCAAAGGTGACAGGAAGAAAAACGGAGCAGCCTATCCAGGAGACCATTTCTTTCTTTCTGCGGTAAGTCATAGGGCGAGAGGAGAGAGAGAGGGGGGGAGTAGGGGCCGGGTACTGCGTGCAAAGGAAAAAGAGACGAGAGAAGAGCCAGAGAGAGAAGAGAGAGCAGACTGCGAGAGAGGTGGGGGGCGGAGGGGCGGCACGGAAGAAGAGCAAGAGCGATAGGGGGGGGACAGAGAGCAGGAGACAAGTACCAGACGAGCGATATAGAGAACAGAGCCCTAGGAACAGAACGAGACGGACGCACGACAAGCACGCGGCGGACGACGAGTACCTCACAGGGAGGAAGCCGAGCCGGTGCACCCAGGACAACACCCGTGTCGCCGCCTTAAATTCAACCAAGGAGACAATTTCTTCCTTGAGAGACACAAGATTAACGAAACCTGGGTCGCTAAGACATCACTATGGATCACAGCAGGAGGAGAAGAGAGAGAACTACCTGGGAGTGGATCGATAGGAGGAGAGGCGGAGGAAGACGACTGGAGAGACAGATAGAGGCAAGGGGAAGGCGAGGGCAGGAGGGAACGGGTCGTGCGCAGGGGCCTGCCGGGGGGCGGCCGCAGAGAGCGACAATGCACGCTAGGAGCCGCCGGGCGAAGTCAAGGGCGGGGGCACTGCGAAATGAGTCACACTACCAGCGAGCGAAAGATTCGAATCAGAGAAGAGGAGACGCGGGAGGAGAAGACAAGAAGACAGACCTCGCCGGACGACCCGCGCGACCAGAAAGAGGGAGCGTGGGCCGCGCGAACGAGAACTGAATCACCCGGTCCCTGCTGGGCCGACGCGTCAGCGCTCGAAGTCCTGCCATCTTAGAATCTACACTCACAGCACATAGTTTTAGGGCGGGCGTTACAATGGTCGTTAAACGAAGAACCAGAACAGCCCGCCGAACGAAACCAACATCTCAATGCCAACATGTACTGACATCCTGCCTGGGGTGTTGCACCCGCCTTTAAGAAGGTGGTGGCTCTGGGCCAATCCAATTATAGGTAGGTTAAAACTACAACATAAGTATAAATCTATCTAACAATACTGACGTTTACAATACAGGACGAAAACTGTTACGTTAATTACATTATAAAATTCCCATCACTTGATCGTTCAAGTACTAAAAGAAATTTTACTTAAAACCCAGATCAAGCACAAGTCGGTACCATCAGAAATCTATTCTCACACCCACATATTCGAGATTTATCTATACAACAGAAACTTAGTATTGAGAGATCTTAAATAGCATAGCATAAACATAGGCAATATATCAGTTTGACAAGTAATACAGAGTAAATCTAGGCTTGACTCACCGGTATAATATAAATATTTGTATACACTGTTTGTGCCTAAAGAGAGTCAATGTTATAGACACAAGTTATCTGACATTCCTGAAAAAGATCTTAGTGAGTTTACCAGTGAATGATAGCAGCAAAAGGAGGGTTTAGTAGGAATTCTACTTCTTAACAGCAGGTGTGTTGTGAGTTTTGCTGAGTGAGATGACATGAGGGGGGGAGGTAGGGGAGGGATGTTGGGGGGCGGTTATGTGCGGCGGAGGAACTAGCGGCCCCGACAGACCGGGACGTAGAGGTTAGGAAGGAAAGGAGGGCGGGACAGGGACAGTAGACTGCGCAACGTAAGACGCTGGAGGCACGTGACGCGGCCGTGGTTCTCGGATAGATAACGACCGGGACGGCTCAGGGGAGAAAGCCGCGAAAGAGCATACTCACAGACGAAGCGGAAACGGGAGAGACGACTACCCAGGACCTGAAGAAAAGAAAGGACAACGAACACACAGAACTTTTACGTAGTAGACGAGCACCTGACACTAGCACATACAGAACAGAGTTATGCGGATCAGACGAGTGATACGATAAGTCTTGGAAGCGCTAACCTCCAGGTGGGTTGTGATTACATAAATTCGTCGCTACAACACAACCATCATAGCAGTCCAACAACATACCTTTGTTAAACCACCACCAGCCCCTCTACAGCAGGCTTTACCCCACACCCTAGCCTAACCGTTTGGTGTGTAACTTGATTCCAATCCTCTCTAAAACTGGGTCAAAGAATCGAGACATATAACACACGTATACTGGCCTTCAGGCATTTTGCAATGTAACAGTATAATGATGCTTGTAATGTCCTTATCCTCCTATCAGTCCTGCACGACTATCGAAAAACACCTGTATTTTCAATACAAGCAAATGGATACGTTATCCATTAAAGAGCTAAAGCGATGGTCTCTGCACTTAATTACAATAACGCAAACACATAGTTTGCAACCACTGTTATTTAAAAGGTCGAGTACAGTATTCCAACCCCTAAGTATGCTCGTAATGTTTGTGTGATCGTCTCGCGGGGTCGCTAAGTGCTAGTAGTGTGTGTGAGGTAGGAAAGGAGAGAAGAGCTAGAACGACAGACGTGAAGAAAGAGAGAAAGAGCGAGAGAAGAGAAGCAGAAATAGATTGATAGAGAAAATGAAATCTTGTTTGTTTTTAATCTATGTTGGAACATTAATATGATGTTCAGTAAATAGCTGTTAGTGTTGTGTGTGGTATTTGTATGTAATATTAACTATACGTGCACATATGTAAACGACTACCCATTCACAACTGCAGGCAGCAACCGTGCTTCGGTGATATAACAGCACTTAAACACATCGATACGTACGGCAACCCGACCCCAAACACATGATCCATCCTAACTAATTACAGCTATCAGGTCAAGTGTAACCTAATTGCGCTTGACGTAAACCCATACTCCCCGCGTAACCGGGCACATGTGTAAGAACTCCCATAACCGTACTTAATCTCTTTGACCTTCCCTTGCACATTTACTTATTCGATAAATCACATAACGTGCTCACCTGCCGCCCAAACTACATGGATATTAAATGCAAAAAGAAAACCTACAGCTGACATGTTCGATAGAACAGACCGATTCAACACGCGCAAAGTTCGTTCACCCACACCTAAACTTCTCCACCAATACTGGTCCCCCAATAATCGTTCCCTTTATACCTCTTACTGCCCACTCTCTGGTGGTGGCCCCCCCCTGAATATTTTTGATGGTGTTCGGAACATGGTACTATGTGTAATGCCCAACAAAACAGACATACTCCCGACCTGCCCAGTCCTCCCCCCCCAACACAAAAACGACCTCGTAAAGCGGTCACGTTTTGAAGCCGAATCATAAATCGAATGCCAAAACGTACCGAAGGGCAAACTCCTTCGTACGGGAGGGGGAGGGAGGCGTAAGCGGGAACTGCGGGAAGGGAGATGGTTGGGGGCGAATCGGAAGAACGAGTGGGAGGACGAAAGGAGAGGAGCGCGAAGGGAGGAAGGGAAAGGGGATTTACTCTCACTGTTTACCATCTACATCTTTTACTCACCCCAATTCCATATCTTCTTTCTCCTTCTACAATATTCTCCATTCATCATGACTCAGTCAAATCCTACATAAACCTTACAAGAGCAAGTAACCCTTATCCGATACTATTACAAAAGTAATCCTGACGCGAAATGAGCTCCAACCCATCCAAGATTGTCACATGCTTCTGAGTTATCTCACTCTCTTACTTTTATTTATATGTATGTTATGATCTCTCAACTCATTACTCTTGTCACATACCATTTCCCTAGCTCCCGAACCCAGTTCCCGTTCAGCAATTCTACCCCTAGTTATACTTCTATCTCGCACTTAGAGCTACTTTACCTGATCATACTTATCATGCATCACTACTTCCCTTATCTTTAACTCTAGATTTACACTCGTGGTGCACCGTTCCCTTAATTCTTCAAACATACCACTTATGATGTCTTCATATTTTCAATCGCCCTATATTCGCACTTTCCTACACCACTTCCCGATCTTGTCACCATTACCTTCCTCTCTCTCTCCATTAACACACGTAATAATTTAATAAGAAGCCTCCTACTATAGAACAAGCAAACGCCGTCGACGACCTGTACCCTAAAACATGCCCGTCCCCCACACATCCCACCCCCCAACCCCAAACCAACCACCCTACACACAAAAACTCAGCAATCCAGAGCAAGGTAGTACAGCTTTACCAAGCCGTCCCGCCTGTTCAACCGACGGCCGCAAGCAACCGTCATCACACCTCCCAGAATCCCCGAAACCCATAAACCGTCCACATCAGAAAAGCCACTGCACAACAAAGCATCCTCCCCCACGTACCGCAATCCTTTCTCATCCATTTCTCCAATACATCTGCAATGCATCTTCTTCTTCTTTAAACTCTCTATCCTACGGTTTCATTCCGTCCTCCTCCCTCCATATCTCCCCCCTTACCTCTCCCTCCCCTCCCTTCCTATACTATTCCCCTTCTATCACACCCCCACTCCTCCTATCCCTATCTCCGCCTCATTATTCCCTATCTCTACTTCTCTACAACTCCTCCTAATACACTTTCTTCTACCCACTTCTTTCTTCTTCTCCCTGCTCCCTCGTTACTTCGCCTCCTCTCTCCTTCGCCCTCCGTTTTCCGGCCGCCGGCTCCCGCCTTCCTCTCCGTCACTACGCGCTTATGCTATACTCTCCTCAAAGAATCTATTCCCCTCCTTCTCCGTCTCCTTCCGACCCTCCTCATTTAGTGTCCTCCTCCTCATCCACCTTATCGTCCTCCCCTTCCACTCAGATCCGCTCTCCCCTCCGTCTCCCCCCAACCTCCTTCTGTCTCAGCCTCCATCCTTCCGCCAATTCTTTCTTCCTCCCTCCCTCCCCTCAGTTACCCGTCCCTTATACACCCTCGGTCCACCATCTACGTAATCTCATCCCTTACCTTCTCTTCTGTCTCCCTCCTCCTCTCTTGCAATATCATTCCTCCTATCCCCCCTTCTTTTTCCCTCCCTCCTATTCGTCTCCTCCTCCATCCGCCTCTTAAAAAAACCTTTCCCGTCCCCGCGGGTCCACCGTCTCTCTCTCTGCCCTTCTTCCCCCTCACCCTCCTTCTCCCTCTCCCAGCCCCTCCTCCCCTCCTGTTTTTTATAGAGGAAGGTACGAGAAATGCCTTACTGCATTTTTTTTTTTTTTTTTTTATTATTATTCCCACATAAATACAATTAGTTTGTATTAATGTGGGGATTAAATTGTAGCCTCGTGAAGTGTGTTTTGTCGAAGCGAGATTCCGCTTAATAAAAAATAATGGCAAGTCTACTACTCCTGTTGCTTATTTTTTTGTTTTCTAAGTTGCTGCGTAAACAATCGTCACCATTTCGTTATAATTCATTGTTATTGTTGGTAATTTGGCGGTTATTTACGTGTTCAACAGATGAATATTATGCTCTGAAGGACTATAACACGAGCATCAATCATTACCATAACTATTAGTCTCCCTGTCATCCATTAGCTGATTAGATGCACGATCCGATGCAAGAAGAATTAAGATCTTAAAAACATAACCACTTTCATTGCTACTTATCTGCTTAAAAAAAAACAAGCAGATGCAGAATTATCACCTCAAACAAGGTCATTTTTTTCATCAACTTTCATCACCGTCATTTTCATCACTCATCTCGATTCCTGTGTTGTTGTTTTTGTTTTTTTGTTGTTGTTTTTTTAGTAATATTATCCGCAAAAACTCAAACCAACAAGTCCTCTTACAGTATTGGGCGCAAAAAGGTCTCAGCACAAAGGAAGTTCTAACCGTAAACATAAGACTTTGTGAATTCTGATCTTTGGTTCGATTTTTTTTTTTTTTTTTCTTCCTCTTTCTTTCTTCTTCTTTTTGTGTTTTTGTTTAGTTTTTTTCGTTCTTATTCATAATAATTTCCTACTTCCTTTCACCTCTTACTGCCATACGAGCTGTCGCCCTCTTTATTTTGCATCTTTTTCTTCTCTCTCTCTACACTCTCAGCTCTCTTTTAGTTATTTTATTTTATTTTTTCTTTTATTTTTCTTTTATTTTTCCTTTTCTACTTACTTTCACTATTTTCTATTTCATTCTTTTCTTATTTTTTTTCTTTTTGTCTATATTTTCATTTTATTTTCCTGTTTTTTCTTCTTTTTTTTCTCCTTTTTTTTTTTTTTTATTTATTTTCTTATTCTTTATTTTTTATTTTTTTTCTTTTCCCTCCCTTTCCCTCTCTCTCAGCTCTCACTCTCTCCTCTCTCTCTCTCTCTCACATCTCTCTCATCTCTCCTCACTCTCCTACTCATCACTCTCTCTCTCTCTCTCTCTCGTCTTTTTCTCCGTTCTCTCTCTCTCTCTCGCTCCCCTCCCTCGCCTTCCGTCCTCTCTCTCCATCCTCTCTCTATCACATCTCAATACCCATCTCTCATCTCTCTCCAATCGTCACTTCATCATCTCATCACTCCTCCGCTCTCCCTCTCACTCTCGGCTCTCTCTCTCTCTCATACCTCGATCTCAACTTATCTCCCTCCTTTCTAACATATCCTCTCTTCTCTCCATCTCCTTCTCTCGCCTCACCCCTACCCTTACTCCGGCCGGCGTCCTCTCTCCATCTTCTCTCCATTATACCTCCTCAGCAATCTCTTCTCCGCTCATCATCTCTACTTCCTTCCTCTCTCAATCCTCGGCTCGTCTACTCTCCACACTCTCTACTCCCCTCGCTCCCAGACTCCTAGCTAATCTCAATCTTCATCTCTCTCACTCTCTCGTCTGACACTGGCGATCTACTCTCTACTCTCTCTTCTTGCTACTCTCATCTACTCCCCACTTCGAAATCCTCTCTCATCTCCTCTCTTCTCTCCTCTCCTCTCTCTCTCGCTCTCTCTGCTCTCTCCCTCTATCCTCTCTAAACCTCCTCTCTCTCTCTCTCTCTCTATCCATCACCTCACTCTCCCCCACGTCTCCTACCTCAGTCAATCTCACCCCAACTCTCATCCAATCGATCCACTCGGTCACTATCCCTCAACTCCTCCAACTCAACTCACCTTCACACGTCTCCGCTTCTCTCATCTCTTCTCTCCTTCAGACTGTCTGTCTCTCTCTCTCTCTCCATCACGTCCTCTCACTCTCTCGACTCTCACTCTTCTCCTAGCTCTCTCATCCTCTCTTATAGCTCTCGTGTCGCCTACTTCTCCGCTCTGTCTCTCTCCTCTCCTCTGGCCGGCGCTCAGCCTGTCTCTCTTCTCTCTCCTTCGCGGCTTCTCTCCTCACGGTCTCGCTCGCTCCTCTCGATTCGTCTCTCTCTCTTCTACTCTCTCCTCTCTCCCTCTCCCTCCACTCCCTCCCTCTCCGTCTCACTCACTCATCTCTCATCTTTAACTCTCTTCCTCACTCTCTCTATCTCCCTCTCTTCTCTCGCACTCTATCCCCCTCCCCAATCGACCCTCGATCTCGCCATCGGTCACTCCTGCCCTTACCCTCCCAAACCCTCCTACCCCCCTCCCCTCCATCCCTCCCGTTTCCTCGATCTCTCCGTCTTGTCCCCTTCGCTCCTCCAGTTTCCTCCAATTCGACGCCTCTCTCTCTCTCGTCGGGTTCCTCTCTCTCCCCTACTCTCTCGCTCGCTCTACTCTTCTTCGCCTGCTCGTCTCTCCTGGAGGGTAGGGGCGGACAAAAGCAGAGGAAGACGGGAATAATGCCCCTCTTGTCCACACTATCAATATCTAAAAAAAAAACAAAACTAATATCCCTTTTTTTTTCGTGGACAGGAAAATGTGTTGGTGTGTTACAGTGTGTGTGTGTTTGTGTGTGTTTGTGGTCTGGGTGTCTTAGGGGCGTGTTGTTATTTTTATTTGTGTGCCTGACGTGCCGCATAAACCATGACAACAACATTCATTTTCCGCGATCTAACTGTAGTATAACTTCCCGCTAAAAAAAAACAGTTCTAACTTGTTAATAAACTTCTCACTTCCCTCCACTCACACACACACCCAAAAAATCAATTTATAAGATACAACATCCATACATGATCAACTATATATGAAATTCCTACAGTCATCTCAAAAATTTATCAACCTCAAGTGTCGATATTATGATCCGATTAATACAGCATAGCATAAATAAATAAAAAACAAAAAACGACAAATAAGGAAAAAAAAAAAAACACTATACAACATTTTGTAACAATCCATCAAGAATACATATTTGGAAATAATTCTAACACATTCGCGCAGGAACATGTTTATATTATCATATAATACACTAACACATTTCATATTATTTTTCATTTCAGTTCAGACCATTTGCTTCAATTACAATTTTTTTAATCAACAAATAGGTTTTAGGACTCCCCTCGCACGTCTCTTCCTCTACTCTTTTCCCGCCCCTCTCCTTGACCTCTCGGCCCTCTATTCTTCCCTCTCGCCCTCTCTTCCCTCAGCCAGTCTCTAGTACCCGGGCCTTCTCTTCTCCTCCCCTGCGCTCTCTCCCTCATCCCCTTTATTCTCCCTCTCGAACGTCCTTTTCTTTTCCCTCTTCTCTCTCCCATTTTCTCTCTAAATATCGCTCTCCTTTCTCCTTCTCCTCTGCTCCTCTTCCCCCCTTCCGTCCTGTCTCCTTCTCTTCCTTCTCCCTCTCTTTTTCCCCTACCCCGTCAAGATTTTTTTTTTTTATTCAAGTTTTGCCTAAAGGAAGAAAAGGAAAAGGGAAAAGAGAGAGAAAGAGGAGAGGAGAAGAGGGAGAAGGAAGGAGTGGAGAAGGGGGGATAAAAGAAGAGGGGAAGGGGGGAAAGAGAGAAAAGAGGGAAGAGGGAGGGAAAAAGGGGAGAGAGATGGGAGAGGATTGGCAGAAAGGAAAGGGGAATAAGGAGAGAGAAAGGGGAAGCAGGGAAGGAAGAGGGAAAAGGGAGAAGGGAAGGCTGGAAGGAGAAGGAGAGAGGCAAGGCGAATGGGGAGAGAAAATAGTAAAAGGAAAAAGGGAAAGAAGAATATGAAAAACAGAAGAGAAAGAAAGATGGACATAAGGAAAGGAAGAAAGGAGACAGAACAGTAAAGGGAGACAAAGAGTGGGGAGAAAAGTGAAGGGAGGAAGCAGGGCGAAGGGAGAAGTGAGAACAAGAAGGGGAAAAACACACTCTCATGCATAAAATAAAATACATTCATACATTATTGTATCACCTTGTCACTCGAAACGTCCGCGCATTACCAGCGAGAGAGAAAAAAAATCAAGTGAAATATTTACATCGCTGTCGTAACTCACGAGATAATAATGTGATATCACTAGGAGGTGATCGATACAGCGACAGAGGCGAAGGAAATGTGCTGGCTGCGGCGTCGCCTCCTGAGCCTCGTCTCCCTGGCGTCGCTCTGGCGTCATTTCTTTCCTCTGACCTTTTTAGTCACTTCTATACACACTCATATAACAATATTTATCATATATATATTATAATCTACCATGATATATTATATACTTTATATTAAGATCAAGAGATAATTAATAATTATAATGTATATATATAACTTATATAATAAGTTATATTAATATGCTTGTGTGTGTAGCTGATAGTGATATATTTATAAAATAAAACTATATATATAACTATATATATATTTATCATTAGAAGGAACATAGTATAATGGATATTAATACCTAATAGGCATAGTACTTTATTCTTATATAAGTCTATTTATGCTCTTAAACTCAATAACACTCTACCTCACTACAGCTCGTATCTCCCACAATTAGTGTGTGTATGATGTGTGTGTCACTGTTCGTAAGTGTGATGACTGTGACGTGTGTGTGTGTCTGTGCGTGTGTGTGATGGTGGTGTGAGTTTGGTGTGAGGTGCTGTCATGTGTGTAGTATGTGTCTGTGTGATGCGTGCTGTGTGTGTGCACCTCTACAACTATACGTGTGCTTGCTTGATTGCAAATTTACAGTCATTCAGTACCCGGAAATTCCTTGTTTAACCAGCTCATTCAAATACCTGTTCATATATTGTCTTACGCTGTCTGTACACTTCATCATTTAATCAGCTGACCAACATGGCGCTTTGTTTTATTTCGTATGATTCACTTTCTGTTAATCTATTGATTATCCTGTATCCATCGCTTCTTACCCCCCCCGATCCTGGGTCATCGGGCTCGTGAAACTGCCTCGACCCTCCTCCTCCTATTCCACCCCTTCCCGCCCTCTGCGCCTTAACCCCCGCCCTCTCCCCCTCTCTACAGTCTCTCCACCCTCCTCGCCTCTCTCTCCTCTTCCTTTCTCCATCCTTATTCACTCTCTCTCTCCTCGTACTCCACTACCCCACCCTCATCCGCTCCCGTCTCATCTTCTCAATCTCCCCTTATGTCGCCTTAAATTTCTCTCCTCTCTTACGTCACTCGCTCCTCTCCCTACACGAGCTCTCTCCTATCCTCTCTCTCCTCGCCGCGCCGCTTTCTCCTTATTCATAACTTTCTTCATCTTCTCCTCGCCCCTCTCCCTCTTGTTTTCAACTCTTCCTTTCCCAACCGATCCCCTTTTACTGCCCCCTCTCCCCACAGACCTCTCCTCTCCCCTCCCCTCCCCTTTCAGGATTTCTCCTACCCCCTACCCCCCTTCCTGCTCCTCCTCTCCTCTTCTCTCCTATTTCCATCATTCTCCTCTTCTCCCCTCTTCGTTCCCTCTTTACTCTCTATTCCTCTATCCCCCGTCTCTGCCCAACTTCCCTCTCCCCTTTTCGCTTCTACGTTCCTATTCCCTCCATCCCTCCTCTCTTCATCTCTCTCCTCCCCTCCTCTTCTCTCCCCTTATCTCCTTTCTTACCATCACTCCTCCGTTCCCGTTCACAACCGTATCCTTCGTTTGCCACGCCCTCCTTTGGTCATTATGTCCCTTCACGCACCGCCAACAGATCCTCGTCATTCCCCTCTAGGTCCCTTTCTCTTTGTCTCACCCACCCAATCAGTCCCTCCCTGCTCACATTTTCCCCTCCTCTTCGCAGGAGGGAAAAGTCTCTTCTGAGAGGATGATAGCAAGAACCATAAACAGATAGATAGATAGATGCCTAGATGGACAGAGAGAGTGAGAAAGGAGATATACAGATCGAGAGAGAGAAAGAGAGGATGGAGGGACAGAGCAGAAACGAAAAGAGAAAAAGAGAGAGAGATAGAGAGATATAGAGAGAGCAGAGAAAGAGAGGGAGAGAGAGAGAGAGAGAGAGAGAAGGAAGACAGACGAAAGAGCGAGAGAGGAAGAGAGAGAAGAGAGAGGAGGGAGGGAGGGAGAGGGCGGGAGAGAGAGGGACAGAGAGAAAGACAAGAGGGCAGATGAGAGAAGAGAGAGAGAGGAGCGGAGGAGAGCGAGAGTGAGAAAGGAAGTCGACAGAATCGAGAGAGAAGCAGAGAGAGAAGGAGGACAGAGAGAAAGAAAGAGGAAAAAGTGAAGACGAAAGAGCGAGCGAGAGCAAGAGCAGCGAAGAAGAGCGAGGAGATCGCGAGGAAGAGAGAGAGAACAGGTAGGAGAGAGGAAGAAGAGAGAGAGGAGGGAGGGAGCGGTAGCGGCCTGGAGAGGACGAGGGACCGAGAGAAAGAAGAGAGATAGAGAGAGAGAGCGAAAGCAGAGAAAGAGAGGAGATAGGAGAGGGAGAGACACAGAGAAAGAAAGAGCGGAGCGTTCTAGAAAGAGGGAGCACGGAGCCACGGAGCAGCTAGGAGAGCGGCAGAGGGAGCGTGGCACATCCCATTGTTTTCCATCCACCATATACCCACATGTCGTCTCTAAACCTGCATCACTCTTTTCAGGGGCCATCATCCGTTCCCCCAGCACACAAGGACTCCACAACGGCCACAGACTTCGCCACATCTTGCCTCTCCAACAACACAATATGATCCATTTCTTTTCACACTCCCAGACCAGTCCTCCCCCACCCATCATGTTCCACCTCCGCGTCCTCCCACCTCCTATCTCCAACCTCACACATATTCCTTTTCCGCTCCACACGGTCCCTCCCTCCACATATTTTTTTGTGCATCCTCACCTCCTCCACATTGCCTCATCGCAACGCTCCCTAGGCGCTCCATCTTTCCATCTCCACTATCTTCCCTGCGTTTCTTCACCTTTCAAGTCCCTCCTCTCTTACTACCGCCACTCCTCCACCTCCTCCATTTCAATCACATCGAATCTCATCCTCCGATCAAACCCGCTTCCACCTCCTCCACCTTCCTTCTCGTCCACCTCTTCCACTTTTTTCTACCTCTCCACCTGTTCCACATCTCCGAATCTCCTCCTCCTCTGATCCTCCCCGCGTCCACCTTATCCACGTCTTCCACCTCTTACACCTCTTTCAGATTCCACTTCTTCCACATATCCTCTGATCCTCCACCTCTTCCAACTCCTCTACCTTTCCACCTCCTCCACCTCTTCCCCATCTCCCTAGCTCCTCCACCTAATCTCTCCACCTCCTCTACTTTTTCACCTCCTCCACCTTTTCCACCTCTTCTACCTCCCTCACCTCTTCTACCTCCTCCACCGAGTCCCTCCACCTCCTCCACCTTTTGCACCTCCTCCACCTTTCCCACTCTTCCACCTCCTCCACATATCTCTATCTCCTCCACCTTCTCTACCTTTTCACCTCCTCCAACTCCTCCACCTCTTCCACTTCCTCCACCTTTTCCACCTCTTCCACCTCTTCCACCTCCTCCACCCAGTCCGTCCACCGCAACCTTCCCTCTGCCCTTGACTTCTTCCCTGCATTATACAGAGGTAGATAGCGGAAAAGGTAAAAGGTGAAATATAGTAGAGAGGCATATGGCAGGAGGAGGAAAGAAGGGGGGGGTTTGGCCTAGCCATGTCACCTTATATCGAGGTTGAAGTGGAGGACTGAGGTGTATCTCTCTGTCTCTCTGTCTGTCTTCTCTTTTCTCTTTCACTCACTTCTTTCTCATTTCTCTTTCCCCTTTGCCCATCTTTACCCTCTATATCATCTTTCTCTTTCTCAGTTTCTCTTTCTCTTTCATCGTTTTCCTCTTTCTCTTCTTTCTTTCTTTTCTTCTCTTTCTCTTGTCAAGTTCTCTCTGTCCCCCTCGTTTACCGCCCTCTTTCCTCTTCTCATTCTCTTTCACTATCTACACCTTTATAGATCAGCTGGAGGGGTCTCTCTATCTCTACTTAAACTCTCTCTTCCGCGGTCGTTTTCGCTTTCTCTTTCTTTTTCCTTCTTTTCTCAGTTTCTCCTTCTCTATTGTCACTCTACCACTCGTCTCTATCCTCTTTCATGAGAATAGATCGATCAATATATGAGAAGTGGACCTGTCTTTCTGTCTCTCTTTTCTCTCTATCCTTTCCTTTCCTCTGTCTTTCTCTCGCTCTTTTCACTTTTTTTGTATACGTTTTAATTTTCTATCGTGCGTTGCTTTTTAGCATCCTTTTCTCAAATTTGGCGATGCTGCCTTCATTTCTTTCTATTTTTTTTCCGTCCTCTGTCTCCTCGGTCTCTCCTCGCGGAATCTCGGACTCTCGGAGACTCGGTCTCGGCTCGGTCTCGGTCTCATCTCTCTCCTCTCTACGCGATCTCTGCTACTCTCTCCTCTCTCTCCATCTCGTCTCTCATGCTCTCCGCATTATCTTTCTCTCTCTCTCTCTCGCCTCTTTCCCTCCCGTCGCCAGTCTCTTTAATATTATATCTATCTATCTAATCCTATTTTTATATCTATCTACCTATCTTCCCTTTCTCTCTTCTACTCGTGTTCTATTCATCCGCATTCTGATTCGTCTACCTTTCTCGTTTCTCTTTCTCTAAAACTAAAATATTCGCTCATCCTCGCTAGCATAAGAACGCTTCCACAACTAAAAAAACCAAGACAAGTACAAGCAGCTAAAAAACTCTCCGCTCCTAAAAAAAACAACTGTATTAGCACTTGTTTAGTAAAAAAAAAAAAAATTAAAGTTTATAGAGGAAATTAAAACAAAATATCTCGAGGAATTGTAAAAAAATAGAAATTAATATTCTTCATCACAGCGAAAAAATAAATTAAAAAAAGAGAATAAAAACTAAAATTTCCATCTGCTCTGTGTGGTAGCGTTCTCCTCTGGTAATCTTACTGACCCGCGTTCGATTCCCGCACCGCCAGTGGATAGTAACCCCGGTCATTTCTTGCATACAAGGGGGTCCTTAGAAGGAGAAATAAATAAACAGACGTAATTTGATTGAAGTCACAAGATCCTGTCCTTTCGCTTTCTCTTTCTCTCTTTCTCTTTATCTTTCTCTTACTCTCTCTCTCTCTCTCTCTCGTCGCAAGGGGTCACCTTCTTTTCCACGGTTCGTTATGTTTTATTTTTTGTTTCTTACTTCTGTCTCTTTCTTTTTTTTCAGATTAGAATAACCATTGTAACAAATGGATTAAAGTTAATTATTATTACTTACCTCTCTCGTTCTTCTCGCTTCACCCCCTTTCCTCGTTACATCTCTTCCGTGCTATCAGATTAACGGTTCTCTGTCTCGTTCTAACCCCGCCCCCCCCCCTCTCTCCCCTCTTTTCCTTGACCCTCCAATCCCCCTTTTTTCCCCTCAATCTAACCTTTTGGAGATCCTTATATTTCCTTCCCTCTTCCCTTCCTCCTTTTTATCAACCCTCAATTCTCCCCAATCTTCTTTTTCCCCTCAATCTAACTTTTGAAATCTTTCTCTCTTCCCTCGAGAGAAAACGGAAACAAGCTACTCTTTCTCATTCTCTCTCACTCTCATCTGTTCTCATTCCTCTTTCTCTTCTCTTCAGTTATCATTTTCCCTCTTTCTCTTTACCCTTTCTCTCTCGCTCTCTCATAACTCGCTCAAGCTCCTCTCTCGCTCTCTTTCTCTTATTTCTCGTCTTCTCATTTCTTTCGGCTCTCTCTCTCTCCCTCTCAGTCTCTTCATCTCTCTCATCTCTCCTACACACTCAGTCTCTCTCATTCTAACCATTGGAGATTTTTCATTTCCCCTCCTCTCTCCTCTCTCCTCGCGTTGCGTTTCCCCGAATGTAACTTTTGAACTCCTTCTTTCTCTCTTGTCTCCTCTCCATTCTCCATTTTTCTCTCATCTCTATCCTAACTCTCTCCGGACCCTTTACGAAAAAAGAAAAATTTTCATCTCTCCTTTCTCTTTTCTTTAAATTTTCAATTCCTAAAATCCCCCTTGATTTCTTTTTTTGTAGTTTTCTCAAATCTTATCCTCCTCTCTCTCGGTCGCCTCTTTTCCTTTCTTATAGTTGTGCAAGGACCTAACATCGGTCTTTCTATTTTTCCCACTCGAATTTTTAAAAAGGCTCTTTCTCTCTCGCCCCCGCTCTACAGTCTTTGCCTCCACAATTCTAATTTTTTTTTTCTTTGTTGTTTTTTATTTTACAAATGCCTCAATCTTCAATTTGAGTCAATGGGGAACTTGGGGTTGGTAATTATCGCAGAAGCACAGACAAGTAGCATTCCTAGAGGAAATAATTTACGCGACAACGATCTTGTATAATTATTAATTCTTGTATAATTCGCTTGTACAATTCTTAATGCTTTGTATAATCCTCTTATATATATTTTTAATGCTTGTATAATTCATAAGTTTTCATAACTACTTTCTTCCAGACTATTTCGATCCTTTTAAAATTTATATGATTGCGCACATGATCCACGTACAGGGAGACATTTTATAACAGAAAAAAACAGGAGAGGAACTAATTAGCTATTTTCTACACAATATACTTAAATCGACAGTAAAATACCAGAGAGATTTTTTTTAAAGATAACCGCAAAAGATTGTTATTTGTTATAGGGGCAATATGTTTTAAAAGGAGGGAGATTTCTTAAAGACACGAGACAAACCCTTTCATTATAAGTGCCAATTTGGGGTATAGGGCGGATGGGTGATTCACTTAAAAAGCACACTCATCCTGAAATCTCATCCTAGCCAAAAAATTGGGCAACTTTAGCCAATTTTGGTACCCCGCACAAACCCCAATAATGTTTGTACAATCAGTCTCCATCATTTCCTCTCTCTCGACCACAGTACCTTCTTCTCTCTCGTCTCTCTCTCAACTACTCCTCTCACCTCTTCCTACAATTCTCACTCTCTACCCACCCATTCTCTCTCTTCATCTCTCTCCTCCAGCTCCTCTCGTCTCTCTCTTCCCTCTCTATCTTCTCCTCTCTCTTTCCACTCGCTCTCTTTCGTGCTCTTCTTCGCATCTTTCCATCTCGCTCTTTCTCTCTCTCCTCCCTCTCTACGCCTCTCTCGTTCATTACCATCTCTCCTCCTGCGATCATCACTCTACTCTCTCTCCCCTCTCTGCTCCACTCTCTCGATTCTCTCTCTTTGTCCTCTCTCTGTCTCTAAAATCTCATCCCTCTCACACTCTCTCTCTCGTCTCATCACACTCTCTCTCTACTCTCCTCATCGTCTCCCCTATCTCTCTCTTCTCGCGCGCTTCTCTCTCAACTTTCCTCTCATCTCCTCCATCTCCACTCACTTCCCCCGACTCCCCATCGCGCTCTCTCGCTCTCTTGGCTCTCTGTCTTGTCATCTCTCGGCATCCTATCTCTCCTCTCCTCTCTTTCTCTCTCTACTCTCCCCCCCCCACCCCCTCCTCATTCCCCAACCTTCCCCCAACCTCATCCCCACCTCCACCTCTCCCCCTCCCTCCCCCCCCCCCCCCACTCCCCTTTTCCTCCACCCACCCACCTACACCCCATCCCCCACCCCCTATCCCCAGCCTAAACCAACCTCCCCCCCAACCCCACCAACCTCATCCCCAAACCTCCCCCCCCCACCTCCACCCACTCCCCCCCACCTCCCCTCAATCCCTCCCCCAACCCCCCCCCCCAAACCCATCCCCACCTCCACCCCACCCACCCCAACCCCCCACCCCCCAACCCCCACCCCACCCCCAACCTCCACCCCCCCCCCCCCCCCCAACAGCACTCGACGCGGGACTTCACACCTACATTTTTAGCCCCCCCTGGGAAACCGATAGACCAGGGCGCGGTATACGGGATTTGAACCGGACGAGGAGAGAAAGGAAGGTGGGGCGGATGGGAGGGGGAGGGAGGAGGGGGGGGGAGGGGTGGGGGGGGAAAGGGAGGGGAAAGGGGGGGGAATGGGGAGGGGGGGGGGGAAGGGGGAAGGGTGGGGGAAAAAGGGGGGGAAAGGGGGAGGAGGAGAAGGGTTGGAAGGGGAGGGAGGGGACAGGAAGGTGGGGTCGGATGGAGGGAAGGGGGATGGGGGGGGAGGGGGGAAAGGGTGGAGGGAAAAGGAGGAGGAGGAGGAGGTTGGGAAAGGGGGGGCCGGGGAGGGGAAAAGGAAAGGAGAGGGGGCCCCCGGGTGGGCAGGGGGTAGGGGGAGGGGGAGGGAAAGGGGAGGAGGGGGAAGGGGGAAGAGGGTGGAGGGAGGGGAAGGGGAGGGAAAAGGAGAGGAGGGGGAGAGTTGGAAGGGGTGGAGGGGGGGAAATGGGAGAGGTGGAAAAGGGGGAAAAAGGGGGGAGGGAAAAGGGGAGGGGAAAGGAAGGGGTGGAGGGGAAAGGAAAGGGGGAGGGAGGGTGGGAGGGAAGGGGGAGGAAGGTGGGGGGAAGGGTAAAAGGGGGAAAGGGGGGGTGGAAAGGAAAAAGGGAAAGGGGGGAGGGGGGGAGCAGGATGGGAAAAAGGGAGGACGAGAAGGGGGGAGGGGGGAAAGGGGGAAGAGGAAAAAGTAGGGGGAAAAAAGGGGGAAGGGGGAGGAGGAGGAGAAGGAGAAGGAGGGGGAGGAGGAAGAAGAAGGGGAAGGGAAGGAGGAGGAAGAGGAAGAGAAGGAGGAGGAGGGAATAATGGAGATGAACTATACTAAAAGGAGAAAGAGAAGGAGGGGACATAGGTTATGAAAGAGGAGGCGAGGCTAAGGGGATGTTGGGGATGGAGGGGGAGGGGGAAGGGGGGAGGGGAGGATGGTGGGGGCAGAGGAAAGGTCACGAAGACCTTATGTTTTTGTTTCTCTTTTTCGCTGTTTTCGTGTTTTTTTTTTTTTTTTTTTTTTTTTTGTCTTTCGAACTTAAACTATTATTATGATTATTATTATCATTATTATTATAATTATTGTTATTATTATTATTATTGTTATCATTATTATCATCATTATTATTATAATAATCCCCGCTTTTTTTTTTTTTTTTCATCTTGTTTATCCTTCATTTTTACTCATTATCCTCATGTTCTTTCTCTTCTCTCCTTTTCTTATTATTATCCTTCTCATTATTCACTTTTTTCTTGTTCCTGCATTATAAGTCTTCTTTATTCCGAGTTCTTTCCTCTCCTAATTCTTCACTTGTATCTGTGCCTCTTTTGTTTTCAATTTGCCTTCGAATTCCTGGTATTCCTTCTCTATGAGATTTGATTATTGATTAATTATTCTCTCTCTCTCTCTCTCTCTCTCTCTCTCTCTCTCTCTCTCTCTCTCTCTCTTTCTCTTTTTCTTTCTCTTTCTCTTTCTCTTTCTCTCTCTCTCTCTCTCTCTCTCTCTCTCTCTCTCTCTCTCTCTCTCTCTCTCTCTCTCTCTCTCTCTCTCTCTCTCTCTCTCTCTCTCTCTCTCTCTCTTCTCTCTTCTCTTTTCTCTCTTCTCTCTTTCTATCTCTCTCCTCTCTATCTCTCTCTCTCTCTCTCTCTCTCTCTCTCTCTCTCTCTCTCTCTCTCTCTCTCTCTCTCTCTCTGTCCGTCTGTCTGTCTCTCTCTCTCTCTCTCTCTCTCTCTCTCTCTCTCTCTCTCTCTCTCTCTCTCTCTCTCTCTCTCTCTCTCTCTCTCTCTCTCTCTTCTCTCTTCTCTCTTTTCTCTCTTCTCTCTTTCTATCTCTCTCTTCTCTCTCTCTCTCTCTCTCTCTCTCTCTCTCTCTCTCTCTCTCTCTCTCTCTCTCTCTCTCTCTCTCTCTCTCTCTCTCTCTCTCTCTTTCTTCCTCTCTTTCTCTCTCTCTCTCATCTTATTTTTCATGATTTTAATCTAATCTATTTTCTGTCGAATCTCAGTTCTCAGAAACAGCGTTCAGAAGTATTCTCCTCCTCCTCTTCCCTCCCTCTCTCCCTCCCTCCCTCCATCCGCCCCTCCCTTTCCTTTCTTACACCAGTCTTATTCTCACTTCTTTTTCCTTCTCACCTCCTCTTCCTCCCTTCCTTCATTCTTCACTTCCCACCCTCCATCTTCCCTCCCTGTTTCTTCCCTCACTTCCCACCCACCCCTCCCCCCCTCCCTCGCATCCTTCCCCCACCTCTCTCCTTTCCCCTCCTCCTTAATCCTCTCCTCCCCACTCCCTCTCACTTCTCCCATCTTTTCTCCACTCCCTCCCTCTTCCCTCCCCTATCACCCCCTCTTGCCTCTCCCATCAAGCTTTCACCTCCCCTCCCTCCTTCCCACCATTCCCTCCCCTCCCCTCCATCCTCCTTCCCTCCCTCTCACCACCCTTCCCTCCCCTCCCCTCCATCCTCCTTCCCTCCCTCTCACCACCCTTCCCTCCCCTCCCCTCCATCCTGTTTGCCTCCTTCTCACCCCCCTTCCCTCCCCTCCCCTCCCATCCACCCTACCCTC
>NC_061843.1:1696535-1706535 GCF_019202785.1 Penaeus chinensis | reverse complement strand
TCTTTCTTCTTCTTCGTCTTCTTCTTCTTCTTCTTCTCTTCTTCTTCGTTTCTTCTTTTCTTCTTTCTTCTTATTAGTCTTCTCTTTCTTTCTTTCTTCTTCTTTTCTTCTTTTCTTCTTCTTCGTCTTCTTCTTCTTTTCTTCTTTTCTTCTTCTTCTTCTTCTTCTTTTCTTCTTCTTTTCTTCTTTTCTTCTTCTTCTTCTTCTTCTTTTCTTCTTCTTTTCTTCTTTTCTTCTTCTTCTTCTTCTTCTTTCTTCTTCTTTTCTTCTTTTCTTCTTCTTCTTCTTCTTCTTCTTCTTCTTTTCTTCTTCTTCTTCTTCTTCTTTTCTTCTTCTTTTCTTCTTTTCTTCTTCTTCTTCTTCTTCTTTTCTTCTTCGTCTTCTTCTTCTTTTCTTCTTTTCTTCTTCTTCGTCTTCTTCTTTCTCTCTTCTTCTTCGTCTTCTTCTTCTTTTCTTTTTTCTTCTTCGTCTTCTTCTTTTTCTAATTATTGTATTTTACTCCTTCTAATTAATTTGATTATTCACATTGATTGTTTTATTTCAATCGAGTTGTTATTCTGAAGTTATTTTGTCACATATTTTCAAATTATTATTACTATTTATTAAAGCAATAACTGAAATTGTTTATTATTTTTGGGGGGAAAAATTCTTTCGAAATTATTGAAATAATAAACTCATCCCTTTTTTTATTTTTTTTTATTTTTTTTTTTTGCATTACTTTAAATGTATCATAATTATTTTGATTACTCGTACTTATTGTTTTTAATCACTGAAAAGGGAAAAAGGAACAGGGGACAATAACAATAAGATGAGAGAAAAAAAAGAGGATGAGGGAGGAATAGAGAGAGGGAGAAAGAGAAAGAGAGAGAGAGAGAGAGAGAGAGAGAGAGAGAGAGAGAGAGAGAGAGAGAGAGAGAGAGAGAGAGAAGGAGGAAGAGAGAGAGAGAGAGATAGACAGAAAGAGAGAGAGAGAGATTTTGTCGTGGATCACTGCGCAATTTGCAGTGACCACGCCTTCAGTCATACGTACACGCGCCACTCACTCTTGAATCTCCCGCAGGATTGCCTTATAAAGTTCCTGCGTGGCCTCTGCGCCTATCGACAACAGCTTTTATCTCCCGAAGGTGAGGATTTCTTACACCCGTCCTGAGGCAACGCGCATAGAAAACGCGCTCGCTGGAGGAAATAGAAAACGCGCTTCGTTCTTTGTATTGTATTTTTTTATTGTTTTATTGTATTAAAATCTATTTATATTATTGAGTTTCATCCTTTCTAAACTGTATATAAAACACGAACCAATGACGTGGAAAATGAAGGAACTAAACGAAGAAGGGAGTTTGAAAATGATCTAAAGTCTTTATAATTTATTATTTTGAACTACAGTTTATCTACTTTTTTATTTATTCTGTTTATTTTATATTTTTCTTACCTTTTTTATATATTTTCATTTTACCTTTTTATAAATTTTCATTTTCCTTTTTTTATAAATTTTCAATTTACCTTTCTCTAAATTTTCATTTTACCTTTTATAAATTTTAATTTTACCTGTTTTTATAACTTTTCAATATATAGTTTTAACAACACCTTTATTAACAGAGAGCCGCCTTCATTTATATTTCATTATTTCGTTTGTTTTATTTCACTGTGTTTTACTTTTACGTGTTTGTCTTATAGGTTTTGAGTTATACTTTCGCGTTTTTTGTTTTATTCGTGTTTTATTAGTTTTACTTGTGTTTTACTAATTGCACTTGTGTTTTAGTTGTTTTATCGTTCGTGTGTTAATAAATGTCGTATACCACACGCCTCTCCGGCTAAAACACACGCATACCTGTCTATTACACTCTAGCGCCAAACACATACACACTCACACACACATACCCACTATCTCTCCGTTCCTTCTACTCTTCCTTACACTTCGCCATTTCTTCTTTACATAGATACAAACGTTCCCATGCGTTAATTAAATGGGTGTTGGTAGCGAGAGCCTCTTTCATAGCCAGCGAGATGTAATCGCCTCCGAGTTGCTACAGTGTTCACGATATAGAGGCTGAAATAACGGAATGGAATTGGGAATATTGAACAGATGAAAAGAAAGACAGAGGACGAAAGAGTTAGAAAAAAGGGGAAAACGGAAATTCAAAGAGTGAAAAGAGAGAAGAGGAGAAAAGGAAAGGAGGTGGTGGTGAGAGGGTGAAGCAATGGGAGAGGAAAGAAGGAGGAGAAGGAAGGAGAAGGAGTGGAGGGGGAAAGGGGAGATAATGGAAGGAGAGACGAAGGAGAGAATAAGGAATGAGGCAATATGAGAGAAGAGGATAACAGAAGACGGGGAAAGAGAAAAATAGGGAATGAAGGAGATGAAAGAGGGATGAGTAAAGGTAGGAAAAGGATTGAATTTGTTGAAACATTTTTATTTAACCAACATGAAAATAACATACAGGTAAAAGTGACCGAGCTTTCTAAGAGCTTCAGTACTCTCTTGAATGCATCTCATTAGAATATGACATATGAATTATTGACCGACAAAAGGGAATCACAAAGAGTACTGATGTCCGTGGGATGTCACAGCAGGAATGCTCTTGATGATCCGGACGAGAGAAACGTAACCGAATCAAACATGAATAAATAAAATCCCCGTTTAAAGAAGGTAATTTAAGAAGGGATAAGCCAGCATGAGAATAGTACAAGACGCAGGAGGAAGGTAAAACGAAAGGAAAATGTGTAGTTGAAGACGTGCTGTAAGAACGAAATGAAGTTCGTGTTTTGTTTCATTAATTCGCTCGTTTTATGTCACTGTGTTTTACTTTTACGTGTTTGTCTTATAGATTTTAAGTTATAATTTCGTGTTTTAGTTTTATTCGTGTTTTATTAGTTTTACTTTTATTTACTTTACTTGTAGAAGCACGAGACTGCATAGGGGGTGTGGAGTATGTATAAGTTGCATGAGGGCTATCTTGCACGGTCCTATCTCTAATCAACATATCAGTTTTGGCTCAATACTTAAATTTTCCCGTCTTTTTTAGGTTCCTTAGCTGCAGCTGCTGGCCACGTAATATCGTTCCTTATTAAATATGCATAAAATACAAGAGGATGAGAAAAGAAACGGATGCAGTAGAACGAAAATATTTTTCAAGAAGGTACAGAAGGCCGTGGGAGGCCGTGACGTCACGCTTATGACGTGTGAACTATGTAAAACATTTTAAATAGAGCAATAAAAGAATAACGAAAAGCGAAATTCATTATAAGTGAATAAAACAAGAGATAAAACCATATATAAATCGCTAGCGCAAATAAACACTGAACTGATAGCCAGCAAGCGCAGCTTTCCACAAACACTGTCATTTCAGTAGACGTGCGTATGAATATCCACATAGTGATTCGAAAAAGGAGAGGGGGGGGGGGGGGGTTGTCACCACCATCACGCACACACTTACGAACGCATGTACAAACTTACGCAAATACATATACACATACATATACAAATACCTATGCAGATACGTATGCAGATACATGTACACGTGCTCATACACATACTCCTATTTGCATACATACACGTGTCGTTCACGCCATGGGAGCGTACATACACGCAGGGCAACACACAGGGTGACCATCATATAAATAAGGGGGGGGGGGGGGTGAGTAGACTGTGACACTACAATATATATATATATATGTGTGTGTGTGTGTGTGTGTGTGTGTGTGTGTGTAAGTGAGAGTGTGTGTGTGTGTGTGTGTGTGTGTGTGTGTGTGTGTGTGTGTGTGTGTGTGTGTGTGTGTGTGTGTGCGTGTGTGTGCGTGTGTCTGCGAATGTATGTATCCTATATTCAAGCTCTTACATTCCAAGGTTTTATTAATGGCTAAATTATTATGACCTTGATCCTAATGATAAATATCGAATCACTCCATATAAATCTAGAAATGGTCAAAATCAAAATAAACTTTTGGTTTGGTAAAAACAGCATGGTAATTTTAGAAGAGGGGGGGGGGTAGTTACAACGCATATTAATACAGTAAAAAAAAAAAAAAAAAAAAAAAAAAAAAAAAAAAAAAACAGGAAAATCATTACTTAAATCTAATATTGCAAGAGGGTTTTTTTTTTTTTTTTTTCAAGAGAAGGAAAATCGCGTGTAACTTGACGGTAAATCATTCTTATCTTTCGTGGAATGACTCTGAATACTTAATTCAGATGACAGGAAATGTGAATAATTATTACAAAAGATTGAAAACATTGAAATATATATTACTCTCATAAACCTGAAGGCCTTTTAGTGAGCAGAACCGGTTTCACGTTCGGAAAATGGTTCGAATTCCTTAAAAGGGGTTCATATGGAGCGTTTCTAAGCTACAACACCTCGGGATTGTGCGGCAAGTGGCGTCCTCTACCGTGGTGGAATAACGTCAGATAGAAGCAAATCAACGGGAGGCGGATTCATCTCGTGCTCCTGTGGATGGCGCCTCTCGTGTGCGAATGCATGGAGAAGGAGAGGGGAGAAAGACGGAAGAGAGAGACGGAGAGGAGAAAGACGGAAGAGAGAGACGGAGAGGAGAAAGACGGAAGAGAGAGACGGAGAGGAGAAAGGCGAAAGAGAGAGACGGAGAGGAGAAAGACGAAAGAGAGAGACGGAGAGGAGAAAGACGAAAGAGAGAGACGGAGAGGAGGGCAGGAAAGAGGGATAAAGAAGGGGGAGAAAGACGTAAGACAGAGACGGAGAGGAGAAAGACGAAAGAGAGAGACAGAGAGGAGAAAGAAGGAAGAGAGAGACGGAGAGGAGAAAGACGAAAGAGAGAGACGGAGAGGAGAAAGACGAAAGAGAGAGACGGAGAGGAGGGCAGGAAAGAGGGATAAAGAAGGGGGAGAAAGACGAAAGAGAGAGACAGAGAGGAGAAAGAAGGAAGAGAGAGACGGAGAGGAGAAAGACGAAAGAGAGAGACAGAGAGGAGAAAGAAGGAAGAGAGAGACGGAGAGGAGAAAGACGAAAGAGAGAGACGGAGAGGAGGGCAGGAAAGAGGGATAAAGAAGGGGGAGAAAGACGAAAGAGAGAGACAGAGAGGAGAAAGAAGGAAGAGAGAGACGGAGAGGAGAAAGACGAAAGAGAGAGACGGAGAGGAGGGCAGGAAAGAGGGATAAAGAAGGGGGAGAAAGACGAAAGAGAGAGACAGAGAGGAGAAAGAAGGAAGAGAGAGACAGAGAGGAGAAAGAAGGAAGAGAGAGACGGAGAGGAGAAAGACGAAAGAGAGAGACAGAGAGGAGAAACACGAAAGAGAGAGACGGAGAGGAGGGCAGGAGAGAAGAAAAGAAGGAAGGGAAAAACGAAAGAGAGAGAGATGGAGGAGGAGGAGGGTCGGAGAGAGGAAACAGAAGAAAGAAAGAGAGAGAGGAGACAGAAGGAAGAGAAAGACAAAAGAAAGAGAGAGAGAGAGAGAGAGAGAGAGATGAGACAGAAGGAAGAGAAAGACAAAAGAAAGAGAGAGAGAGAGAGAGGAAGGAGGGAAAGACTGAGTGTCAACCTTTCTCTCACGGTTAGTCTCCCAGGCATTCTCTCGCGCTCTCTCGCCTCCATCTCTCGCCCCTTTTCCTCATTTTCTTGAGAGGATCGCGGAGTCCTGGAAGTCCCCCCCCCCCCCTATCCTCTGCCTCTAACTCCCCGTATCCCCTGCCTCCACTCCCCCCCCTTACCTCCATCTCCCCCACCCCATGCCCTGTGCCTCTGACCCCCTCCCTTCCACCAACCCCCTACTCCCTACCTCCACTCCCCCCCTTACCTCCCTCCCCCCCAACCCCCATGCCCTATGCCCTATGCCCCCTTCCCTACCCCCCTCCCCCCTTCCGCTCAGAGGTGAGAGGCGAGGGGAATTTCATCTCTGAAGTGGAAGGAGAAGGAGAAGTAAATGATTGAATTCAGGTTTCGAAACTACTTTTTTTTTTTTTTTTCAAATGTTCTCTATCGTGGAAAAAAATGGGGGTGGGGTCGAGATTCTTTTTTTTTGGGGGGGGGGGAGAGGAGGAATATTTTCATTGTCCGGAAAAATATAGTCAAGTCTTGTGTTTTATTTTCTTCGTCATAAAATTTTTTTTTTTTTTTTTTTTTTTGTAAATAGATTTCCTCTGCCGTGAAAAAAAGGAAAACAAAAATATCAGATTAATTCTAGATTTCGAAACTTTTATTTTTCATAATTCCTTTACCGTAAAAAAATATATAAATAAAAAAATACATAAAATTTTCGTTCATGGTTCCGAAACTTCTTTTGTTATTCATCAAAATATTTTCACTTTTTTTTACCATCTGTTATTTGCTTTCTTTTCTTTTATTTCAATCTTTTCTTGTTTTCCTATTCCTTTTTTCTCTTTTTTTTCCGTTTCTCTTTTTTTTCTGTTATTTATACATATTTTTTCATTCTCTTTCAGGTTCTATTTCGTCATGTTTTCTTTTCTTTTGTTTCTGTTCTCTGTTTCTCTCTTTTTCTCTCTTTTTCTCTTTTTTCTTGTATAATCTCTTTTTTTCTTTCATTTCTTTCTCTCTTCTTTTTTCGTTGTTTTTTCTTATTTTTTCTTTTCTTTTTCATTGTTTTTTTTCTCGTTTTTCATTTTTCTTTTTCTTTATTCCATTTTTTCTCGTTTTTCATCCTTTTTCCTTTTTTTCTATTGTTTTTTACATATTTTCACACTCTTTTCGTCTTCTCTTTTCTTTCTCTCTTTATTCACTTTAGATTTTTTTTTTTTTTTATTCGTTTCATATTTTTATTAATTTATTTATCTATTTATTTATTTATTTATTTATTTATTTATTTATTTATTTATTTATTTATTTATATGTTACCTTGTAGTTTTTTTTGGGGGGGTCAATGGCTTTTTGAGTTTTTTTTTATTTGTTTTCTTTCTATCCTTCTTTCTTTCTTTCCTTCTAGCTATCTATCTTTTTATACTGGTCGTTATCTTTTGCTGTCTCTAATTATCTTTTATTTCCGTTTGTTCTCATCTTTTCTCTCTTTTTTTTCCTTTATCTTATGTTTCATCAACTTATTCCTTCTGTTTTTTTTTTTTTTTTTTTATTCTCCATTTCTTCTTTATTATCTCATTCTCTTTCTCGCGGCGTCGGATTCTTTTCCTTTCGTTCGCTTCCATATTCCTCTTCCTCCTTTCTCTTGTTCCTCTTTTTTTTGTTGTTCTATCCTGTTATTCTCATTTCTTTTTCTTATTCTCATTTCTTAAGCCATTTCCTTTTTTTTTTTGTTCTTGTTCCTTTTCTTCTGTTTCTTCTTGTTCTGTTTTTTATCTTCTTCTTCTTCTATTTCTTTTTCTTATCCTTTTCCCCTTTTCCTTCTGTTTCTTCATTTATCTCCTCTTAGAATCAACCTGAAGAGAGAGAAAGAGAGTGAGGGAGGGAGAGAAAGAGAAAGAGTGGGAGAGGGAGAGGGAGAGAGAGAGAGAGAGAGAGAGAGAGAGAGAG
Source organism: Penaeus chinensis (assembly GCF_019202785.1). Classification (NCBI taxonomy): domain Eukaryota; kingdom Metazoa; phylum Arthropoda; class Malacostraca; order Decapoda; family Penaeidae; genus Penaeus; species Penaeus chinensis. Next base: position 1,699,090 of record NC_061843.1, on the reverse strand, counting down.
AGAGAGAGAGAGAGAGAGAAAGAGGGAGAGAGAGAGAGAGAGAGAGAGAGAGAGAGAGAGAGAGAGAGTGAGAGAGAGTGAGAGCGAGAGAGAGAGAGAGAGGGGGGGGAGGGGAGAGAGAGAGAGAGAGGGAGAGGGAGAAAGAGAGAGAGAGAGAGAGAGAGAGAGAGAGAGAGAGAGAGAGAGAGAGAGAGAGAGAGAGAGAAAGAGAGAAAGAGAGAAAGAGAGAGAGAAAGAGAGAAAGAGAGGAAGAGAGAAAGAGAGAGAGAGAGAGAGAGAGAGAGAGAGGGAGAGAGGGAGAGAGAGAGAAAGAGAGAGAGAGATAGAGAGAGGGAGAAAGAGAGAGAGAGAGAGAGAGAGAGAGAGAGAGAGAGAGAGAGAGAGAGAGAGAGAGAGAGAGAGAAAGAGAGAAAGAGAAAGAGAGAAAGAGGGAGAGAGGGAGAGAGAGAGAGAGAGAGAGAGAGAGAGAGAGAGAGAGAGAGAGAGAGAGAGAGAGAGAGAGAGAGAGGAAGAGAGAGGGAGAGAGAGAGAGAGAGAGAGAGAGAGAGAGAGAGAGAGAGAGAGAGAGAGAGAGAGACAGAGAGAGAGAGAGAGAGAGAGAGAGAGAGAGAGAGAGAGAGAGAGAGAGAGAGAGAGAGAGAGAGAGAGAGAGAGAGAGAGAGAGAGAGAGAGAGAGGTGGGGGACGAAGAGGGAGGGAGAGGAAAAGAGAGAGGTAAATAAAGAGGGGGGGTACGAGGGAAGAAGGGGGAAGAGAGAGAGAGAGGGAGAGAGGGAGAAAGAGAGAGAGAGAGAGAGAGAGAGAGAGAGAGAGAGAGAGAGAGAGAGAGAGAGAGGGAGAGAGGGAGAAAGAGAGAGAGAGAGAGAGAGAGAGAGAGCCAGAGAGAGAGAGAGACAGAAAGAGACAAAGAAAGAGATCCCACGGCTTAATATTCTTCATTTACTTATCTGTCTGCCTCTTTCATTTCGTTTTCTCATTATCAAAGACAAATCCATTGGAGATAAATTTGCTTACGATATGATAGAGGTTGGATGTGTGTGTGTGTGTGTGTGTATTGCGCGTGTGTGTGTCGTCATGTACGTGTATGTGAGCTCATCTGAAAATAATAAATCGTGTACACGTCTACACAAATTATTTATAGATCAAAGAAAAAAAATGATAATGGCAATAAACATATTAACAATAATAATCGCCGTGTCAACATCAAAACAGTAACGATATCAACACACCATACAAAGGATAAATAAATAAATAGTGATTTTATGATAATGAATAAGACAATGCTGAACATAAACACACACACACACACACACACACACTTATATGTGTGTGTGTGTGTGTGTGTTGTTAGCCTTAAACTTGCTCAAAATGTTCTGAATCATTCTAGTTCATTCTTAACCTTCTCTTAATCTTGAAGTATCACTGAAGATCAAGATTTATCAAAAGTCTAGACTTCCATTATTCACTAAGTGTCTTTATTTCCATTTTTTTTTTTTTTTATTTCTTAGCATTCATGTCATTATCATTTTCTTAATTCCATACTTCATATTTCTGTGAAAATGCTGTAATTATAAATAGACTTATTCTGACGACACTCTTTTCAACTTTAATTATCCTATTATAAATCCTCCTAACGCAATAAATTCAATAAAATATCAAATTCTGTTTAAATGCTCTGGGAATTGTGTATCTATCAATGTTTAATTTTGACGTAAATCCATATCATTTGCATCACTCATCAAAATATGAAATGAAATCTAAAAGTGGATCTAATATTCTAATAACTTCAAATCCATATCTCTTTGTTTTTACACAGATCATTATTGTCTAATATTTATCACAGCTAAGTCAACAAGGGAAGCAGCGAGAATGTGGAAAATGCAAAGCACAAGTCTTTAAATGTAATGTTTTAGAGATACATTGTGCCCTTTTTCAAATACCTGCAAGAAATATGGTAGATTTGTTTATATATACGGAATATATCAGATAAATTATTCTAATGTATGAAGTTTCAAACAAAATCCGACTAAAAGTGTATTTCTGAGGAATAACATAGAAGTGATTACTACTAAAGATTTCTTTTCATCTCTTTTTTCTTTTTTTTTAATAAGTAAGTAAATATTTGAATTTGAGAAGCAAAGCAAAACTGACAAAGACCATATTTAAAATGTTAAATGTAGGCTATCAGATATCAATTTACAAATCATCCCTCTATGAACTATTTAATCTATGAATGTAATAGACAGATTACAGATATAAAATATATATATATATATATATATATATATATATATATATATATATATATATATATATATATAATATATATATATATATTTATATATATATATATATATATATATATATATATATATATATATATTTATAAAGAACTTAAAGGAAAATCTGGGTATGGAGAAAATACCCACAGACTCAAAATTATTTTCCAAATCCATATATCCCAAAAATGTTGACAAATCACTAAATAATCATCCAGGAAACTTCGTATAAGAAAGACAAGTAAATACAAGGTAAATCATAATTAAAACGTCCATT
>NC_061843.1:1638280-1645780 GCF_019202785.1 Penaeus chinensis | reverse complement strand
AAGGGGATACAGGGAGGGGCGGGGGTCTGGGGGTTTGTGGGGACGAGGGGGGGGTGAAGGGTGGCGGCGAGCGATTAGGCGGGGGGGGACGACTGGTGGTGAGGGAAGGAAAAAGAGTGGAGAGAAGGAGAGAGGGAGGGAAGGGCGACAAAAAGGAGAAAGTGGGATATATATAAGTTGAGAGAGTGTGAGATGGGGAAAGTTGAGGGAGTCTGAGAAGGGGAGAGGTCACTTGATAGAGGAGAATTGGTGATAGAAAAAGAGGGGAAAATATTTAAGGAAGAGCGAGGACTATGATAGGAAGGTAGAAGTAGAGGAGATAGAAAGGTGAGATGGAGAGGGGGGAGAGAAATAGGGGAGAGGAAGAGAGACGATGAGAAAAACTTTACAAAAAGAATCAGTGGAAAGTACCAGAAATATTAGAGCTGAAAAACGCAGGCCAGAAAATGGGAAGAGAGAAGGGAAAAGAAGAGATAGTGAATAAAGAAGGGCAGAAAGGCAGAAAATCTAGAGGAAGAAGTATAGAGAGAGAAGGAAGAAGTTAAAAAAAAGATGGACGTGCGGAGGACGTATTGGTAGAGAGAGGAAGATATGAGAATAAGAGTGAATGATGCAGCACAAGAGGAAGGGATAAGGAAGAGGGAAAATATGCGAACAGTAGGAGAAAAAAAAAAAGAGGCAGAGAAGAGGAGGGACATGAGGAAGTGGGAAGGTGTGGGCCGAAAAGGGAGCAGAAAAAGAGCGAACAATTGACTAGGAAGAAGAAGAGGAAATGCGGAAGGAAGAGAAATATGAAGAAGGACAGAAGGAAAAGAGGAAAGGAATAGATAAAATATGAAGGCAGCAAGAAGAAGACAAGAGAGAAGTAATAGATAAATATGAAGGATACAGAAGACAGAAAACGAGGAAGGAAGAGATAAATAGGAAGACAGAAGAAGAAAGCGTAAGGAAGAGATAAATAGGAAGAGATGAATGAAACGAGGAAAGGAAAAAGATCAATAGGAAGACGAGATGAAGAAAGAGGAAGAAAGATAAATTAGGCAGAAGAAGAAGAAGGAGAGGAAGGAAAGATAATAGGAAGAAGAAATGAGCCAAAAGGGAAGGACAAGATAAATAGGCAGCAGAAGAAGAAGAGAGGAAGGAAAGCATAAAATAGGAAGGCGACGACGAGAAAGAGGATGGAAAAGATACAATCGGGCAGAAGAAGAAAAGGAAAGAGGAAAGGAAAAGATAAATAGGATGAAGAAGAAGAGGAAAAAATAGGATATGAACAAGATCCAATAGGAACGACGAAAGAGAAAAAAGAGGACGGAAAAGATAAATAGCAAGAAAGGATGTAAAAGAGGAAGGTAAAGATAAATAGGCAGAAACGAAGAAGCACCGCGGAAGGAAAACAAGATAAATCAGGACGAAGCCGGAGGAAAAGAGGAAGGAAAAAGATAATAGGACGAAGAAGAAGAAGAAAGAGTGAAGGCAAAGATAAATAGGCATACGAAGAAGAAGAGAGGAAGGAAAAGATCAATAGGAGAGCAGAAGATAAGAGAGGAAGGCAAAGCTAATATGAAGAAGAAAGAGACAAGTCGGAAGGAAAAGATACAATCGGGAAAGGGAAAAGAAGAAGAAGAAACGAGGACAGGAAGTAGATAAATTAGGGACAGAAGAAGAACGAAAAAAGAGGAAGGAATAGATAAAAAAATCCGAGAATCAGATAGAAGATAGCATCAAGCAGGAAGGACCAGATAAATAGGAAGAAAGAACGAAGACGCACAAGAAGGAAGGAAGAGATAACTAGGAAGCTAGAACGACGACAAAAGCGGATGGATAGCATAAATAGGAAGAAGAAGACGAAAACGAAAAGAGGCAAGGAAAAGATCACAATAGGAAGAAGACGATAGAAGAGAGGACAAGGAAAAGATAAATACGGAAGAAGAAGAAGAAGAAAAAGAGGCGGAAAGCTATAAATCAGGAAGCAAGAAGAAGCAGACAAGAGGACGGGAAAAGATACATAGGAAAGAAGAAAGAAGACACAAAGACATGAACGCGAAACCGAAAAATAGGAAGAGAAGAAGAAAGAAAAGAGGAAGGACAAGATAAATAGGACAGAAGCACGAGAAGTAACAGGGCAGAGAAGGAAGAGACTAACTAGGAAGAAGAAGAAGCAAAGAGGAAAGGAATAGTATCAAATAGCGAACGAGATAAGAAGAAAGAAAAGCGGAAGGCAACGATACCATAGGAAGACCGAATAAGAAGACAAAGAGGAAGGAAGAAGATAAATAGGGAAGAAGAAGGCAGAAAAGCAGGAAGGAAAAGATAAATAGGTAAAGAAGAAGAAGAAAAGAGGACAAGGGAAAGATAAATAAGGAAAGCAAAGAAGAAGAAGTCCCGGAGAAGGAATAGATAAAATGGAAGGAAGCTAGAAGAAGCAGAGGAAGCGCACAGAGATAACAACATAGGAAGGGAAAGAAGAACGAAGAAAAGAGGAAGGAAAACGATAACATAGGAAGGAAGAAGAAGAAGCAACAAAGGGAGGAAAAGATCAATAGGACGACAGAATAAAGGACAGCCACCGACGGAAGGAAGAGATAAATAGAGAAGAAGAAGAAGAAAAGAGGAAGGATAAAGATACATCGGAAGAAGAAGAAGAAGAAAAGCGGAAAGAGAAATGATAACATATGGACTACGACGAAGAAGACGAGGAAGGAACAAAGAAAATGGAAGAAGAAGAGGAAACGAGGCAGGCAAAGGATCAAATAGGAAGAAGAAGAAGTAAGAAAAGAGGAAGCGGAGAGATCAATACGCGGAAAGAAGAAGACCGAATCACGAGGGAAGGAAAAGATAAATAGGACGAAGAAGACGAAACGAAGGAAGGAAAGAGATTCCAATAGGAAGAAGAAGACGAAGACACAGAGGGAAGGCCCAAGATAAAACATCGCGACAGGACAGAAGAAAGAAAAGAGGAAGGACAACGATCACAAAAATCGGGAAGCCGAAAAGAGGAAGGAAAAGAATAAATAGGAAGAAGAAGACGTCACAGAACAGAGGAAGGACGCCGATTAAATGGAAGAAGACCAGAAGAAAAGAGGAAGGAAAAGATACAATCGGAAGAAGAAGAAGCAAAGAAAGAAGGAAGGAAGAGTAAATAGGACCGAAGATGAAGAAAAGAGGAAGGAAGTGATAAAATAGAAGCAGAAGAAGAAAAGAGTAAGGAAAAAGATAATAGGAAGGACGAAAGAGGAAGGAAAAGATAATAGGAACGAAGAAGAAGATGAAAAGCAGGAAGGACAACCAGATACATAGGACATCAGAAGAGGAAAAGGGGAGGGATCCCGATCAAATCGGACGAAGACACGACACGCATATGAGGACGGAAAAAGATAACTAGGAAGAAGAAGAATCAGGCAAAGATAAATAGGAAGCAAAGAAGAAGAGGCAAACCGCAGGAAGGCACACGATACTCGGCAGACACAGAAGAAGAGGCACCGAGCACTCGGCCGCACGACGAAGACGGAAAAGAAGGACTGAAACGATAAATATGAAGCGACAGACAGACAGCAGCGAAAAGCGGACGGCCACGATCAATTAGGATCGAAGAAGACGCACGAACACGAGGGAAGGAAAATAGAATCTGGCCAGCACGCGCTGTCACACAGGAGGCCACTCAGAGAATATAATATGCACCGACAGAGTAAAAGAGGAAGAGAAAAGATACATCGGGACTCAGAAGAGGAAAAGAGGAAGGAAAAGATAAATAGGACAGAAGAAGAAGAGGAACAAGCGGAAGGAAAAGAGTCAAATCGGACGCAAGACAGCAAGGCGGACTAGAGGAAGGGAAGAGGATAAATAGGAAGAAGAAGACAAACGCACCAAAAGCAGGCAAGGAGTAGAATAACTCGGAAGAGAAGAAGCAACGTAAAAAAACGAGGCCGGAACATGATAAATAGGAAGAAGAAGAGACCAAGACGGAAGGAACACTATAAATAGGAAGACGAAAATAGATGAAGGAAAAAGATACAAATAGCGACCGAAGACGAAGAAGAAAGAGGAAGGAAGAGAATAATACGTGACGAAGAAGAAGAAAGAGGAAGGAATCGATAAATAGGCACGCAGACAGGACAGCACAGAAAAGAAGGAAGGCCAAAGATAATAGGACGAAGGAAGCCGACGACACGCTTCACGGCAAGAGATACATATGACTAAGAATAATCACACAGAGCGACGTCACTACGATACTCTGCCTCCTCATACCTCCTCCCTCTGTCCTTCCCCTCACCACTGCCTCCTCCTCCTCTCTTCCTTCCCCTAATCCCACTGCATCCTCCTCCTCCCTACACCCTCTTCATTCCCATCCACCAACTGAATCCTCATCCATACTCCCTCTTCCTTCCCACTTCACCCAATGCCTCCTCCTCCTCCCCTCTTCCCATTCCCCTCCCCCCCCATTTGCCTCCTCCCCTCCTCCTCCCTTTCTTCCCCTCACCCACTTCCCCTTCCCCCCTCCTTCCTAAACACCCTTTTCCCTTTCCCCCTTCCCCCAAACTGCCCCCTTCCCTCCTCCCCCCTTCCTTCCTTCCACCCCCTCCCATGCCTTCCCTCCCCCCTCCTCCCCTCCCCCCCTTTCCTTCCCTCCCCCCTCTCCCCTCCGCCCCCTTTTCCTTCCCCCCCCCTCCTTCCCTTTCCCCCCTTTTCCCCACCCCGCCTCCTCCTCCCCCCCCTTTCCTTCCCCTCCCCCACTGCCTCCTCCCCCTTCCCCTTTTATTCCTTTCTTTTTTACCACTGCCTCCTCCTCCTCCTCCCCTCCTTCCCCTTTAAACCCCATCCCCCCCCCTCCTCCCCCCCTCATTCCTCCCCCTCCTTTCCCCCACACCCACTCCCATCCTCCCCCCCTATTCCCTCTTCCTTCCCTCTTTTTAACCCCCACTCCCCATCCCCTCTCCCCTCCTTTACCCCCCCTTCCATTCCCCCTCAACCACTGCCTCCTCCCCCTCCCCCCAAATTTCCCCCCCCCTTTTCCTTCCCCCCCCCTGCCTCCTCCCCTTCCTCCCCTTTTCCCTTTCCCCTCCCCATGCCCCCTTCCTCCCCTTTCCGTCCCCTCCCCCAATGCCTCCCCCCCCTCCCCCCTTTCCCTTCCCTCACCCCTGCCCCTCCTCCTCCTCCCCTCTTCCTTCCCCTCACCCACTGCCTCCTCCTCCTCCCCCTTTTTTCCCCTTCTCTCACCCACTCCTCCTCCTCCTCCCTCTTCCTTCCCCTCACCCACTGCCTCCCCCTCCTCCCCTTTCCTTCCCCTCACCCACTGCCTCCTCCTCCTCCTCCCCCCCTAAATCCTTCCCCCCCTCACCCCCCCTGCCTCCTCCTCCTCCCCTTTTCCTTCCCCTCCCCCCCAATTTCCCCCTCCCCTCTTCCTTCCCCCCCACCCACTGCCTCCTCCTCCTCCCCCCCTTTTCCTTCCTTCCCCCTCCCCCCCCCCTCCCTTCTCCCCCTCCCTCTTCCTTCCCTCACCACTGCCTCCCCTCCTCCTCCCCTCTTCCTTCCTCTCACCCCTCTTTCCCCCACCCCCCCCCCCATCCTCCCCTCTTCCCTTTCCTTTCCTCAACCCACTGCCTCCTCCTCCTCCCCTCTTCCTTCCCTAAACCCATGCCTCCCCCTCCTCTTCATTCCCTCACCCCACTGCCTCCCCCCCTCCCTTCCCTCCCCCCTTCCTTTCCTTCCCTCACCCACTGCCTCCTCCTCTTCCCCTTTTCTTCCCCCTCACCCCTCCCTCCTCCTCCTCCCCTTTTCCCCTTCCCTCACCCACTGCCTCCTCCTCCTTTTTCCCCTCACCCATGCCTCCCTCCTCTTCCCCCTTCCTTCCCCTCCCCCAAAGGCCTCCTCCTCCTCTTCCCCTCCCCCACTGCCTCCTCCCCCTCTTCCCTCTTCCTTCCCCTCCCCCAAATCCCTCCCCCTCCTTTTCCCCCTTTTCCCCTTCCCCTCACCCACTGCCTCTCCTCCTCTTCCCCTCTTCCTTCCCCTCACCCACTGCCTCCCCCCTCCTCCCCTCTTCCTTCCCCTCACCCACTGCCTCCTCCTCCTCCCCTCTTCCTTCCCCTCACCCACTGCCTCCTCCTCCTCCCCTCTTCCTTCCCCTCACCCACTGCCTCCTCCTCCTCCTCCCCTCTTCCTTCCCCTCACCCACTGCCTCCTCCTCCTCCTCCCCTCTTCCTTCCCCTCACCCACTGCCTCCTCCTCCTCCCCTCTTCCTTCCCCTCACCCACTGCCTCCTCCTCTTCCCCTCTTCCTTCCCCTCACCCACTGCCTCCTCCTCTTCCCCTCTTCCTTCCCCTCACCCACTGCCTCCTCCTCTTCCCCTCTTCCTTCCCCGCACCCCACTGCCTCCTCCTCTTCCCCTCTTCCTTCCCCTCACCCACTGCCTCCTCCTCTTCCCCTCTTCCTTCCCCTCACCCACTGCCTCCTCCTCTTCCCCTTTTCCTTCCCCTCACCCACTGCCTCCTCCTCTTCCCCTCTTCCTTCCCCTCACCCACTAAACCCCAAACGATACTAAAGCTTAACGGAAATACAACAAAATGACCTTAAAAGCATCAATGGTTTCGAGTTTCCATTGCACGCGACCTTGAACGACCTTAGCCAATACGTAGTCGTTCCTGAGTGGTGCTAGAGATATAAATACGTTGGAGGGGAAAGACAAAGAGAGAGGAGAAAGGGAGAGGGAAAGAGAGAAAGGGTAAATGAAAGGAGAGAGGGAGAGAGAGAGAGAGAGAGAGAGAGAGCGAGAGAGAGAGAGAAAGGGAGCGAGAGAAACAGACAGAGAGAGACAGAGACAAACATAAACAGACTTGCAAACACACAATGGAAGAGATAAAAAGGAATGAAATACACACAAACAAGTAGACAGAGAAGCGAACGATAAGAAAGCTAAACAGACAGACAAACATTACACTTGCAGAAGAGAAGACACACGAAACCGAATAAATATAGAATAAAGCGCAGAGGAAGTGGATTATGATAATGAAAGTCTCTGAGAGAAGGAAAAAGCCAAAAAAAGGAAAGAGAATAAGCGAAAATGAAAAAAAAATAGATGAAAGCAAAACTGAGAGAAGAACATTATTTATAAATGAAATTGCAAGGAATGATCAAGGAGCGAAAAAGAGAAGAAAGAGAAGGAAAGAAAAGAAAGAATGGAATAATAAAAAGGGGAAGCAAACGTGGAGAATCAAATTTAAATGAAAAATAAATAAACAAATAAATAAAAATATATATAAAACAGAGGAAGGTAGAGAGGAAGGATGAAGGATGAAGAAGAAGAAGAAATAGAGAGAGACGGTAATAAAGAAAGAGTGGAGGAGGGGAGAGCATGAGGGAAGGAGAAAGGAGAGGAGAGGAAGGAGAATGGATAGTGAGGAAGAGGAGGGAAGAGGAAGGGAAATTAAAGGAAGAGAGAACAGGGAAGGATGCAAAGTTAATATTTCAATCTATTCATGGCAATTCTCTCTTCTTCCCTCTTCCCTT
>NC_061843.1:1628280-1633280 GCF_019202785.1 Penaeus chinensis | reverse complement strand
TAGATGAACATAACACGTGTAGACATGTACTTACCAATATGCATACATGGAACAAATAACCAATGTTCTTTGACAAAGAGACATACTCAATTCAAAATAAATTTAAAATAAATTCACACGCCACTGAAACACACTTCCTCAATTATTATTCTGCCATAAAGCATAAATGCAATTGCAAATTCACTCAAATAACATCTAATTAGATTAGTGAGATATAGCTATAATGATGTAGATAATATTTTCATATCTATTTCTACTGATTACGTATCGATAAAGATAAACCGGGAGAGTTACACAATAGGATATTAAACACAGAAGGAAAATGAATAAGAAATGAAAGAGATAACAGTTTAATAAATAAGTAAACGAATAGGTGAATTGAGCAATAAATGAATAAATAGATAAATAGATAAATAAAAAAATAAGCATTCAAATTAATAAGATAAGAAGCAAATGGATGAACAATTGAATAATCAAACAAATGAATAAATTAATAAAGAAATGAACGAATGAATAAATGAAGAGAAATATGAATAAGTGAATAAATAAGAAAATAAAATATAAATAAATAAACATAAAAATAAAAACACAAAAATGGATAAACAAACGAAACACATACAATAAATAACTGAATATACACTATATGCAGTACATTCACGTCCCTCACACAACTCGCAGATAACACTATGTGGTCAGTAAAAGGGAATATAACATTGGATATTCTGATATGGAGTTTGAAGGAGATCTTGGCTTACGTGCGGTAGGTAGGAAGGAAGGAAAGATGGAAGGAGAGGAAGAAGGGAGGGAGATAAGGGAAGGAGGTGGGAGCTAAGGAAGGAAAGATGGAAGGAGAGGAAGAAGGGAGGGAGGAAATCAACAACACTGATAGCAATAACAGCATCAGTTGCAATAATAATGATAATAGCAACAACAATAAAAACAATAGCAACCATAACACTAATAGCAGCAACAATAATAACAACAGTAACAACAACACCAACAACAATGATAACAGTAAAAGCAGTAACACTAACAATAACAACAATAACAACAACAGCAATGCTAACTATAATTGAAACAGCAACAGCAGCAATAACAATAACAAGAGCACTAACTATAACTGAAACAACAACCGCACCGCCAACAATAACAACAACTACAACAACAACGGTGGCATTGTAACATTCTCTTTGCATTCCAAATTCCCAACATCCCCGATTCCGACAACAACAAGCACACTGGGCATTCCAGATTCCTAAAGCAACAACAACAGAAGCAACGAAAACAGCGGAAGCACAACAAACAAGCAAGCAATATCTGTCTGCTTGCCCTGTTCCCTCCGGTCAAGCGAGCAGTGCTTGATAACAAGTGCATGACTGATGTGGCCGTTTGAAGTGCGTGAGCTGCATGACTAACACACACACGTGTACATTTACACATACGCACACGTACATGCCATCACACATGCAGAAACACACGTGCAGATGTATGTATTTATTCGTACACACATATTATCTTACAATCACCCCTATTTATTTTATCCCTCCCTCTTTCTCCTTATACTTTTATCAATTCCCTCTGTTAACTGTGTACACCCCTTCTTACCCCTTATCCTAACTCCCTCCCCAACCCCTTCATTGCCCAACATATCCCTTTACACTTACCCCAATCCCCCCCCCCCCCTACTAACTTTCTTTACCCTTCCTCTATCATTCCATCCTTTCACTTCCCACTCACTCTTACCCCACCACACCTCCCCTACCTTCTTCCCTCCCCCCACACACACTACCCCTATCCCCCCCCACCCCAGCCCTCACTCCTCTCCTCTCTCACCCTTACGACACCACACCTCCCCTACCTCGACTCCCCCCCCCCCCTCCTAACCTTCCCCCCCCCTTCACACACCAACCCCCACAATCTCCCCTTCTGGAGCGACACGTCCGAATTAAGACGAAGACGAAGCCAAGCGTGAAGATATGTTTGTGTGTTCCTGCGTTTGAGGCCGAGGATACGAACGCGTCTGAGAAATGGTCATGTTGCATTTTTGTTGCTTTACTATTGTCTGAGAAATGTTTATGGTATATACATATATAGACATACATACATTCATTCATATATATATATACTTTAATAATAATATTATTATTATTATTATTATTATTATCTTTTCTTGTCTTTTCCTTTCTTTCTTTTTCTTTTTTTATTTATCTTTCTTTTGTAGGAGGGTGGGGGGGGGGGTTGCAAAGAGGTAATTGTTGGTATGGTGATTGAGCTGGTTTGTGATGTAATGGAAACAATAAGCATTGTTTGTATTATTATGCTGTTTTTGTTACCATTATCATCTTTATCATTATTTTATTAGTAATGATAATGTCTTGATAACAATCATGATAATAATAATAACAATCATAATAATAATAATAGTAACAAGAATAATAGTAATAGTTATAATGATTATAATAAAAATAATGATAATAGTAATAATGATCATGATAACAACAATAACAAGAACTACAATAACAACAACCACAATGATAACACCAAGAACAAGAATAGAATAACAATAACAATAACAATCATAATGATATTGATAACAATAACAACAATAATAATAATAGGGATAATAATAATATTGATAGTAACAACCGTAATAATGATGATGTTGATGAAAATGATAATGAAAATAATAATAATAATAATAATAATAATGATAATAATAATAATAGTAATGATAATGACAAACATGATAGTTATAATAATAATAATAATTAAATTATAATGAAAGGAACAATAATTATAATGTGAGTAATGATGATAATGATAACAATAGTAATGGTATTGATATAATATTAATAATAATGATAGTAATAAAAATAATAATAATGATAATAATAATTACTGATTAATAATGATAATAAGCAGATAGAGAAAGGGAGAGAAGGAAAGAGAGAGATTAATAGACAGACAAAAAGATAAGTAGATAGATAAAAAGAGATAGACTGACAGACAGCCAGAGAAAGAGAGAGAGGAGAGAGAGAGAGAGAGAGAGAGAGAGAGAGAGAGAGAGAGAGAGAGAGAGAGAGAGAGAGAGAGTGAGAGAGAGAGGTTCCGTGACTCGGAATAATTCCACTCTTGCAGGTGTTTCCGCTATCTTGCAGTACTCGTATTTGAATTCGAAAAAAAAAAAAACATGACACGAAAAACGAGAGAAAATTGCACAAAAACTTATGCATATCATTTTCCACAGTAAGATAGCCTACAAACAAACAAACAAACAAACAATCGAATGAATAAACGCATAAATAAAAAGTAATAAAAAAATATAAAAAAAGAACAGAAAACAAGACACTAACCAGGACCGCATAGAAAACGAGATACAAACACCCGGGCAGTCACAGTGCAAATAACACGCATGCAACAGAAACATAACCTCTGTGCACGGTGGCGATAACGGGCTTTGGTGTCCTGCAGTTTAAAGTTATTTTGTGTTATTTCATATCCTCTTCACGGGGAAACTGGTGGTGCACGCGATCCTGCCGTAATGATTAAATGGGAATCATAATGTACGGAACGCTGGGCTGGTAGAAAGCTGTGACGTATTTCTAGAAGGAAGAAAGGAAGAGAGAGTGGGAGGGAGGGGGTGGGGGGGTAGATACGTAGGTAAGGAGAGGGAGTGAGATAAAGAGAGAGAGAGAGAGAGAGATAGAGAGAGAGAGAGAGAGAGAGAGAGAGAGAGCGAGAGAGAGAGAGAGAGAGAGAGAGAGAAAGAGAGAGAGAGAGCGAGAGAGAGAGAGAGAGAGAGAGAGTGAGAGAGAGAGAGAGAGAGAGAAAGAGAGAGAGAGCGAGAGAGAGAGAGAGTGGGAGAGAAAGAGACACACACACAGAAAGAGGAAGAGAGACAGAGAGAGAGAAAAAGGTATTTCTTCTGCTATTACTCCTAATAATAATGATAACAATGATAATAATGACGACAATAATAATAGTGATAATGATAATAATGATGACAATGATTATATGACGATAGTAACAATAATAATAGCAAATATAATATTAATGATTAGAATAGCAGTAACAGACATACAACTATCAATAACAATAATAATGATAATGGTGAAAAAAGTAATCGTAATGATATCAGAAATAACAATTATGACTAATAACAGTGATAGTGATAAAAATGGTGATAATGATAATAATGATAATGCTGACTGTAAGAATTTTGATGATAATAATGATATCATCGAAAATAATGGTAACAATTACAAGGATGTGAATGATAATGATAATGATAATGTTAATTATTATAATGATGTTAATGATAATAAATCAATAATAGTAAAACTAATAATATAACAATAATCATAATAACAATAATAGGGATGATATTAATAGTATTAATGATAATAATGACAAAATTAATGATAATGATAACACTGATAACAATTCTTATTGTTATTATAATCCTTATAATAATAATAGTAATAGTAATGATAATAATAACGATGATATTAATAATAATAAAAATGATAATGATAATTACAATAATAAAAATAGGAACAACAACACAATCAATAATAATAATAATAATAATATTAATAATGATAATAATGATAATAATGATAATAATAATAATAATAATAATAATACTAATAAAAATGAGATTAATAATTGTAACATTAAGGATGATAATAATGATAATAATCACAATAACTATTACAGGAAGAACAGAGATATTGTCATTGAAAATAACAATAACAGGAAAATGATACTTATGATCAGCACGAGTTTTAACCTTTTTTTTTTTTTTTTTTTTTTTTTTCATTCTGCCATTTTTAATCAATCATTATCATCAACATCTTTACCTCTTCCCCTTCACCCTTCTCTCCTCCACCTCTTCCACCCCCCTTCCTCATCCACACCCACTTTCGGTCGATCCACATGGACTTTCGCCGCTGAGGGTGGTCGCCTGTTTGTGGCAGGGATTGAATGCACATCAAAAG
>NC_061843.1:1610780-1615780 GCF_019202785.1 Penaeus chinensis | reverse complement strand
GAGGAGAGAGGAGAGAGGAAAGAGCAAAAGAGGAATGAGGAGAGAAAGAAAGAGAAAGAGAGAGAGAGAGAGAAAGAGAGGAGAGGAGAGGGGAACGAGGAGAGAGAGTGAGAGAGAAAGAGAGAGAGAGAAAAGGGAGAGAGAGACGGAGAGAGGAAGAGAGAGAGAAAGAGAGACAGAAAAGGGACAGGGGAGAGAGAGAGAGAGAGAGGGAGAGAGAGAAGGAGAGGAGATAGGGTGACGGACAGAAGAGAGAGAGAGAGAGAGAGAGAGAAAAGAGATAGGTGACGGACAGAGAGAGAGAGGGGAGGAGAGGGGAGAGATGAGAGAGAGAGAGATAGATAGATAGAGAGAGGAGAGAAGAGAGAGAGAGAGAAGAGAGAGGAGGGAGGAGAGAGAAGAGAGAAGGAGAGAAGAGAAAGAGAGAGAGAGAGGAAAGAGTAGAGAGAGAGGGAGGGGGAGAGAGAGAGAGAGAGAGAGAGAGAAGAGAGAGAGGAGAGAGAGAAAGAGAGAGATAGATAGACAGAGAAAAAAAAAGAGAAAAAGAAAGAGAGAAAGAGAGAGCATTATGGAAACTTCCCAAAACAGTTGCCCAGGAAATAACGATGAAAGTAGGCTTAGTGCAATCCTTCTGCCATAGTTTTAAATTGCACATGTGTCGTGGACTTGCGAAAGTTGAAATTTCTCCCCACGCGCATGGTAATCCACAGATTTTTTTCAGGAAATTCTAATAAAATTGGGTGGGAGAGAAAGGGTGGATGGAGGGAGAGGAGGTTTGGGAAATAGGGAGGGAGAGGGATGAAAGAAGGAGAGGGGAGAGCAATGATGATGATAATAATGATAATGATAGCAATGATAATATAGTAATAATAGATATACTGATGATAATAAAAAAGATAACAGTAATAATAAAAAAGAAAACAATGATATTGATAATAACAGTAGTAATAGTGAACATAATAATAACATTGATAATAATAATAGTAATAATGATAATTATAGTAATAACAAAACAAAGTAGTGCTGCTACTACTGTTAATAATGACACTGATGATGACAACAATACAAATAATATTGATAATATTAATAATGATAATGACGGTAGCAATGATAATGATGATAATAATAATGAGGATAATTATAATGAGGATAATGATAATATCAGAAATAATGATAATGGCAATAAAAACAATAATAATAACAATAGTACTTATTATAATGATGAGGATGATAATAGTAATAATGATAATAATATTAATAATAATCATAATGATAGTAACAATAATAATGATAATATTGATAATGATAACAATGACAATTATGATAATAATAGTAATAATAATGATAATAATAATAATAATGATAATAATAATAACAATAATAATAATAATAACGATAATGATGATAATGATAATAATGATAATAATAATAACGATAAATAATCACATTTATAGAAATGTCAAAAATAACAATATGAAATGATGAACATGATAATAATGATAATACTAATATCAATAATAGTAGTAATAATGGTAATGGTTACGATAATGATAATAATGATGAATATTACTATCATAGTCGTTAAAAGAATAGCAATCATGAAAATGATAGTGATAAGAACAACAAAGATAGGAATAATAATGATGATATTAGCAAAAATAATGATAATACTAGTAATAACAAGAAGAAGACCAATAATTGTAATGATAATAATATGGATAGTAATGATAATTATGATGATATAAAATATTGATAGTAATAAAAATAATAATGATAATGATAATAATAATACTGATACTGATACTGATAATAATGATAATAATGATAATAATGATAATTATGATAATAATGGTAATAATGATAATAATGATAATAATAATAATGATAATGGTAATAATAACAGTGATAATAATAATAATGATAATGATAATGATAACAATGATAATAATAATAATGTAAATGATAATGTTAGTAAATGAGGAAATAATCATTATCATAATCATCATTGCCATCATTTCAATAGGAGTAGCATCATCTTCCCCCTTCCCCATTCTCTCTCTTGAAACCATCGCAAACATTTCATAGGGAATATTTCTCTGGACTTTTAGGCGAGCGAACAGGAGTGTTCATTCTCTCTCTCTTATTCTCCCCTACTTTCATTCTTTCTGTCTCTGTCCCTGTCTCCTTCTTTCCTTGTTTAGTTCTCTGTCTTTCTTTCTTTCCTTCCCTCTCTCTCTCCCTGTTTTTGTCTCTCCCTCCCTTTTTCTCTCCCTCCTTCCCATCCCCTTCATCCTTTCCTCTTCTCCCTTCCCTACCTCCCTTCCTTCCCCTCCATCCCTTCCCCATCATCCCTCCCTCTCCTCCCCTCCTTCCCTCCTTTCCTCCCTCTTTCTTTCTTTCCTTCCCTCTCTCTCCCTGTCTTTGTCTCTCCCTCCTTCCCTCCCCTCCCCTCCATGTTTTCCTCTCCTCCCTTCCCTACCTCCCTGCCTTCCCCATCATTCCTCCCTCTCCTCCCCTCGCCCCCGTCCCTCCCTCCCTCCCTCTTTCTTTCTTTCCTTCCCTCTCTCTCCCTGTCTTTGTCTCTCCCTCCTTCCCTCCCCTCCCCCTCCATGTTTTCCTCTCCTCCCTTCCCTACCTCCCTGCCTTCCCCATCATCCCTCCCTCTCCTCCCCTCGCCTCCGTCCCTCCTTCCCTCCCTCTTTCTTTCTTTCCTTCCCTCTCTCTCCCCGTCTTTGTGTCCCCCTCCCTTCTTCTCTCCCCTCCCCTCCATCCTTTCCTCTCCTCCCTTTCCTGCCTCCCTGCCTTCCCCATCATCCCTCCCTCTCCTCCCCTCGCCTCCGTCCCTCCCTCCCTCCCTCCCTCCCCCACCGCCTCCTGGAATCCAAAGCACCCAAGCAGTGTTGTTGATGGCCAGGAGTAGCGTAGCCTGGCGAAAGATCTCTACAAGGGCCTGAACATTAGGGAAAACATAAGACTGAATAGCTTTTCGACTTTTCTCTTTTTTTTTTTTTTTTTTCTCTCTTTCGAATCGTTGTGTTTCTGTATGTTATTGTTTTTTTTTTTTTTTTTTTTCCTTCATGGGGTTTTAATTTCTTTGTTTGTCTGTATGTTTGTTTGTCTGTCTGGATTTTGTCTCGCTCTCTCTCTCTCTCTCACTCTCACTCTCTCTCTCTCTCTCTCTCTTTCTCTCTCTCTCTCTCTCTCTCTCTCTCTCTCTCTTTCTCACTTTCGTTTAGTTATGTTTTGACATCTTTTCCCTCATTCTTTTTTCATCTGTTATTGTTTTCTAAATATGTTTTTTCTTTTTTGTCATTTTCTGCGTATTTTTTCAAACTTTCTCCTCTCTTTCCCCTTCTTTCCTGCCTTCCGTCTCCATTTCCTTGCTCTCTGAAAGCCTGAATCTGACAGTTTGTGTATCTGTCGTTTTCATCTTTTTATTCTCTGTCTTGTCATTTTCCTTCTTTTCTCCTTTTTATTATTATTGTCATTTGCAGTGCCCTCCAGGTCTCTGTCTCTTCTTCTTCTGTGTGTGTGTGTGTGTTTCCTTTTCTTCTTCTCTCTGTCTCTGCCTGTCTGTCTCTTTCCTTCATTCTGTCTTTCTCTGTCTGTCTGTTTGTCTCTTTCTTTTTCTCTCCCTCCACTCCCCCCTCTCTCTCCCTTTCTTTTTCTGACTGTTGATCTATCTGTCTACCTTTCTTTCTATTTATCTAATATTTATTATCCCTCCTCCTTCCTCTCTTCCTCACTCTCTCTTTATCTAAAATTTGTTTTTGTACTTTTCTTCCTTCACTTCCTTCTTCCTCCCCCCCCCTCTATCTCCCACCCCCCTCTCTCTCTCTTCATCCAAAACTTATTTCCCTTTCTCTGCTCTTCTCCATTTCCTCCTCCCCTCCCTCTACCCCTCCCCCTCCCTCTCCCCCTTCCCCCTCCCTCTCGCCCTCCCTCTCCCCCTCTCCCTCCCTCTCGCCCTCCCTC
The DNA here is from genome assembly GCF_019202785.1 of Penaeus chinensis. Taxonomy (NCBI): domain Eukaryota; kingdom Metazoa; phylum Arthropoda; class Malacostraca; order Decapoda; family Penaeidae; genus Penaeus; species Penaeus chinensis. The sequence goes on along the minus strand of NC_061843.1, from coordinate 1,611,805 downwards.
CCTCTCCCCCTTCCCCCTCCCTCTCCCCCTCCGTCCCTCTCTCAACTTCTAAACCCCCTTCCCCTCTCCCCCTTTCCCCCTCCCTCTCGCCCTCCCCACTCCCTCTCCTAAACTCCTAAACCCTAGCATGCACAAGACTTGACAGTTTCCATGCAGATCCGGGCGCATGACAGCCCCACCGACGCCATCTCTGCTCAGCATCTTGAGGAGAATTCTTAAGAAAGTTTTGCTGGTGGGAATGTGTACGTTTTATGAATGGATGTGCATGGGAATGTCTTAGCGTGTGTGTGAGTGTGAGTGTGTGTTTGCGTTTGAGTTCGCTCATGTTTTTATTTATTTGTCTGTCTGTCTGTTTTTTTTCTGTCATATTCAAACTTTCTCGGTTTCTTTAGTCTTCTGATGTGTGTGTTTCGTTTTTTTTTATTTGTCTGTTGCAAGTGACGTTTGAGCGCACGAAGTTTTCTGTGAAAAGATAGTGTGATATGAATGCGCACTGATGGCACTGATGCATATATATATATATATATATATATATATATATATATATATATATACACATAAATACATAAATACGTACATATATATGTATATATATACATATATATATATATACACAAAAATACATAAATACGTACATAAGTATATATATATATATATATATATATATATATATATTCATATATATGTACTAGTATCAATTATCTTATCAATATCATTACTATAGTGTTATCATTTTCATTATCATCATCATCATCACCAGTATCGTTATCACTCTCATCGTCACCATAATCAGCATCATGTGCCTCGCTCCGTATCAGCATTGTCAGCATTTTGAACCATCGCCACGTCGCCGTCAGCTCCTCACGTTTTACTCTATACCTTTGTCATTCTACGTCATTTTTTTTGTCAGCTTGGCATCATAGCGGTGTCAGCTTCCGTCAGCCTGCGTCAGTCTGCGTGTTAGACCGACTCTAAAGGAGATATTATCGTCAAATTATCTTTTGTTTATTGTTGTTTATATTATC
>NC_061843.1:1593280-1600780 GCF_019202785.1 Penaeus chinensis | reverse complement strand
TGGAAAGAGAGAGAGAGAGAGAGAGAGAGAGAGAGAGAGAGAGAGAGAGAGAGAGAGAGAGAGAGAGAGAGAGAGAGAGAGAGAGAGAGAGAGAGAGAAGGGGGTCGGTGGGAGGGAGAGAGGGAGGGAGGGGAGAGAAAAATTGGATAGAGAGAGGGGGAGGAAAGGTGGGACGGAGGGAGGGCGACAGGATGGAGAGGGGGGAGAAAGAAAAGAGAGAGAGATAGAGAGAGAGAGAGGGGGGGGGGGAAGCAGGTGGAGGAAGGGGGTATGGAGAGAGGGAGAGACAGAGGGGGAGAGAGGGAGGAAGGATGAACAGAGGGATGAGAGGAAGAGAAAGATAAATGATGGAAAAACAAACCAAAAGGCAGTGGTTGAAATAAACAAAAACAACAAAAATAATACAAATCATACAACAAAGGCTGATTCGTTGATCTGAACAAACACAATATTAGATAAAGCGGACACACAAACAAACAGATGCAACGGTATGATATATCTCCATCAATATAACAATGGCCCAAACACACCCTTTTCGCTCTATATTTTTACAACTTTTTTCCCCAATTGCATCATACAATTTTCTATATTTTTGTTGCAATGTTGAAGGTTGCAATAGTCACGTATCTTGTACATATATAAATTCAAGACATATACTGAAATAGGAGCTATAAAAGAGAAAATAGAGACAGTTTTAAAAGCAATGGTAGGCAGTCAAGATGAAGTGAAAACAGGAGCAGAAATATATATCAAGCGGATAGAAAGAAAGAAAGAAAGAAAGAAAGAAAGAAAGAAAGAAAAAGTATTGAGTAGACAAAAGCAGAAAAAAAACAGCAGTAGTCATGCTAAGTAGACATAAGTAGAAAGAATAAGTGTTGGCCATGTTAAGTAGTGTACAAAGCAGGGGTAGTAGCAGCCATAAGCATAAATAAAACATTTCTGTTATACCAAAGGAAATGGGGGGGGGGGGGGGGAAGCCAAGAAAGTACGTAGGGGGGGGGGGGAGGGTAAACAGGAGAGGCAACAGGGCGTGAAGATAATTGTAAACAACATCGCACAAGGAGAGGGGGGAAGGGGAAGGGGTATACAAAGAGAGGGGAGGAGGAAGAGGAGGCGGAGGAGGAGGGGAAGGAGGAGAAGGAAGAGGAGGAGGGGGAGGAAGAGTAAGAGGTGGAGGTGGAGATGGAGTAGGAGGTAGAGGAGGAGGAAGAAGAGCTGGAGGATAACGATGATAGGGGGAGGAAGAAGAGGAGGAGGAAGAGAAGGAGGATGAGAAAGAGATGGAGGAAGAGGTGAGGATGAGAAGGAATAGGAGTAGGAGGAGGAGAAGGGGGAGGAGGAGAAGGGGGAGAGGAAGAAGGGGTAGGTTAAGAAGGAGGAAAGAGAAGCAAGTAGGGAGGAAGAGTAACAAAATTAAGGCAAGGAAGAGAGAAAGGAGGAGAGGAGGAAGCGTAGGGGGAAGAGAAGGAAGCGGAGAAGAAGAAGGAGGAGGAGAAGTAGGAGGAAGGAAGGATAGAGAAGGAGAAGAAGAGGATTCGAGAAGGAAAAAAATGAACCAGAAGAAGATGAAAATAAGAAGAAAGAAAAGAGATGGAAAAAAAAGAGAAAGAAAACGCAAAAAGTGAAGGAAAATGAAATGGAAGACAAAGAGGAAGAAGAGACTAAGAAAAAAGGGAGAGAGACCAATGAATGCGTATATGTGTAGATGTATTCAGGTACGTATGTACGCGCATGTGTATATTTCCATATGTATGAAGTCCCTGTAACTGCGTACATACGTGCATGTGTATATTTCCATATGTACGTAGTCCCTGTATCTGCGTACATACGTGCATGTGTATATTTCCATATGTACGTAGTCCCTGTAACTGCGTACATACGTTCATGTGTATATTTCCATATGTACGTAGTCCCTGTATCTGCGTACATACGTGCATGTGTATATTTCCATATGTACGTAGTCCCTGTATCTGCGTACATACGTGCATGTGTATATTTCCATATGTATGTAGTCCCTGTATCTGCGTACATACGTGCATGTGTATATTTCCACATGTACGTAGTCCCTGTATCTGCGTACATACGTTCATGTGTATATTTCCATATGTATGTAGTCCCTGTATCTGCGTACATACGTGCATGTGTATATTTCCATATGTATGTAGTCCCTGTATCTGCGTACATACGTGCATGTGTATATTTCAATATGTACGTAGTCCCTGTATCTGCGTACATACGTGCATGTGTATATTTCCATATGTACGTAGTCCCTGTATCTGCGTACATACGTGCATGTGTATATTTCCATATGTACGTAGTCCCTGTATCTGCGTACATACGTGCATGTGTATATTTCCACATGTACGTAGTCCCTGTATCTGCGTACATACGTTCATGTGTATATTTCCATATGTATGTAGTCCCTGTATCTGCGTACATACGTGCATGTGTATATTTCCACATGTACGTAGTCCCTGTATCTGCGTACATACGATCATGTGTATATTTCCATATGTATGTAGTCCCTGTATCTGCGTACATACGTGCATGTGTATATTTCCATATGTACGTAGTCCCTGTATCTGCGTACATACGTGCATGTGTATATTTCCATATGTACGTAGTCCCTGTATCTGCGTACATACGTGCATGTGTATATTTCCATATGTACGTAGTCCCTGTATCTGCGTACATACGTGCATGTGTATATTTCCATATGTACGTAGTCCCTGTATCTGCGTACATACGTGCATGTGTATATTTCCACATGTACGTAGTCCCTGTATCTGCGTACATACGTTCATGTGTATATTTCCATATGTATGTAGTCCCTGTATCTGCGTACATACGTGCATGTGTATATTTCCATATGTACGTAGTCCCTGTATCTGCGTACATACGTGCATGTGTATATTTCCATATGTACGTAGTCCCTGTATCTGCGTACATACGTGCATGTGTATATTTCCATATGTACGTAGTCCCTGTATCTGCGTACATACGTGCATGTGTATATTTCCATATGTACGTAGTCCCTGTATCTGCGTACATACGTGCATGTGTATATTTCCACATGTACGTAGTCCCTGTATCTGCGTACATACGTTCATGTGTATATTTCCATATGTATGTAGTCCCTGTATCTGCGTACATACGTGCATGTGTATATTTCCACATGTACGTAGTCCCTGTATCTGCGTACATACGATCATGTGTATATTTCCATATGTATGTAGTCCCTGTATCTGCGTACATACGTGCATGTGTATATTTCCATATGTACGTAGTCCCTGTATCTGCGTACATACGTGCATGTGTATATTTCCATATGTACGTAGTCCCTGTATCTGCGTACATACGTGCATGTGTATATTTCCATATGTACGTAGTCCCTGTATCTGCGTACATACGTGCATGTGTATATTTCCACATGTACGTAGTCCCTGTATCTGCGTACATACGTGCATGTGTATATTTCCATATGTACGTAGTCCCTGTATCTGCGTACATACGTGCATGTGTATATTTCCATATGTACGTAGTCCCTGTATCTGCGTACATACGTTCATGTGTGTGTGTGTGCAAACGTGGCGAGGGTGTGCTTATGATGATAAAATTATTTTTAGTTAATTTTAGTCTCGTCCCCCATAGAATCTCTCCGTATTTCTTCATCAGGATAATCGTCAACGTGATTAATTAAACTTTAATTATCCTCGGTGAATTATGTTCTTTTTTTTTTTTTTTCTTCTCGAGATCTGATAATCTCAAAAAAAGGGAAATAAGAAACGAAAAAAACTTAACTTAACTTAAGCAATGGGGGAAAAAATTAATTATTTAGATTATTCTTATCATAGAGTTTATGTGAATTAGAATAATTCATATAAAGGATTAATAAAGATATCTTATTCCTTCTGGCTTTAACAAGAAATAAATAAGCGAATAAGAATAATAAAAAAAAACTAAACATATGAAGAGAATAAAAAAATAAATAAACAGACAAATGAATAAGAAATAAGACCCAAAAAGTAAATAAAAATAAATATAGAAATAAAATATCAGAAATAAAAAATAAAGATAAATAAAAATAAAATAAAGGTAAAAAAAAAAAAAAAAACATACATGAGAAAGCAAATAATGAAGAAAAGTTTGCCTCTGAGAAAACAGCTGTGATTTGAATTAATTGAGTTAATTATAACTTGTAGAGTTTGGTAGAAGGCGAGTTGCCAGTTCGTAATTAAGCGTATGATGGAAGTAGTAAATAAATATAATAAGATAGTAATAATAATAATAATGATAATAGATAAGGATTAAGGTGATGATAAAGGTGATGGTGATAATGAAGATGATAATGATAATAATGTTGATGATAATAATGATAATGATAGTAATAGTAATGATTATAGTAATAACAATAATGATAACAATGATGATATGATAATGATATTAATAATAATAACAATAATAATAATGAGGATGATGATTATAATAGTAATAATAATAGTAATAATGATTTATGATTATAGCAATAATAATAATGATAATGATAATGATAACAATGCTAATAATAATAATGTTAATAATAATAATAAGGATAATGATGATGATGATGATAATAACAGTCATAATAATAATGATATTAACAATAGTAGTAATGATAATGGCTAATGATAACAGTAGTAATAATGATGATGATGATTACAATAATGTTAATAATGATGATACTAATAACAGCAATGATAATAACACTAATAACAACGACAATGGTCATGATAATAATGGTAGTAATAATGGCAATTATAATAACAACCATGATGATAATAATAATAACAGCAACTGAAGGATTATCATAATAAGAACAATAACAACAAAGACGAAAAAGACGAATTATATATATAAAAAAAAGGAAAATCACACCTTTAATTCCCTCTTACCTGACCTCTACCCCTACCCTCCCCTCCCCTCCTCTACCCACCTACCCCCCAAAAAAGAGAAAAACACCACAGAAACAAGAACACGAGGGCTTCGCATAATAAAAGCAGGCGGAATAACAGAAGCCTCGAAAAGGTAATTGAGAGAGAGAGAGAGAGAGAGAGAGAAATAGATAGATAGATAGATAGATAGATAGAGAGAGAGAGAGAGAAAGATAGAGAAAGAGAGAGAGAGAGAGAGAGAGAGAGAGAGAGAGAGAGAGAGAGAGAGAGAGAGAGAGAGAGAGAGAGAGAGAGAGAGAGATTGAAATATAGATAAAAAGAGAGAGAGAGAGAGAGAAAGAAAGAGAGAGAGAGAGAGAGAGATAGAGATTGAGAGAGAGAGAGAGAGGAAAACCTCACCCAAGCAGGGTTTGAGGTTGGGGGAGAGGGGAGAATGAGGGGAAGGGAGAGGTGGGGGGGGGGGAAGAAATCGTCAAGAATTACCCCCTTAACAAGAGCAAAAAGGGCAGTCCGAGCTTGAACTTTGTCGTGGGGCCTAGAGTGACAATAGATTAAAACGAAGGGAAGGGGAGAAAAAAAAGGAAGTAAAAAAAAGAAAAGAAAAGGAAAAAATAAAACTCCTACAGAGGCAATTGCAGTAAGAGCTGTTAAGGAAAGGAGTTTCTGTATAAACAAAAGAAGTCCTCGTCTTCGTGGTGGGGTTGGGAGGGGTCGGGAGGGGATGGGAGGGGGTAGAAGGGGGATGGGAAGGGTGGGGGTGGGCAGGAGGGGCAGGAAGGGGCAGGAGGGAGCAGGAGGGGCAAAAAGGGGTAAGGAGGAGGCAGGAGGAGGTAAGAAGGGATAAGGAGGGGGCAGGAAGAGGCGAGAGGGGGCAGGAGGGGATAGGAGGAGCAAGAAGAGGCAGGAGGGGGTAAAGAGGGGGTAAGGAGGGGGAAAGGAGGGGGCAGGAGGGCTAAGGAGGGGCGTCTGGAATAAACTATTTGTCAGTCTGGGCAGCAACTAGCAATGCCTCATATATTGTCATCTGTGCCATTCTCAACATCATTTTCGATCTTATAAGACAACAACAGCTTGGCATCATTGCAAGCCAGGCGAAGGGAGGGAGAGGAGGAGGAGGAGGAGGAGGAGGAGGGGAGAGAAAGGGAAAGTTGTGAAAAATGGAAAAGGGAAAAGGGATGAGGAAAAGGAGAAGGGGAGAAACAGATTGAGGGTAGGAGGGGAGAAAGATAAGTGAGGGAGAGGGAGAAAGATAAGTGAGGGAGAGGGAATAAGGCAAGAATGAAGAGAAAGCGTGAATGAATGGGAGGTAGGGAGATGAAAGGAAAGAGAGAAAGAGAGAGAGAGAGATAGAGAAAGAGAGAAAAAGAGAAAAAGAGAGAGAGGGATAATCACCTAGACAAACCTAGTGAAAAACACACACACACACAAACAAACAAACACAAAAATCAAGACACAAAACAAAATCAAAACGAAACACAAAAATACCAGGAAACAAAAACTAAAAAAAAAAAGAAAACAAAGAGACATACAGTAAGAAAAGCCAAGAAAGAGAGAACCAGATCCACGATAAAAGAAAGAATGAAGGGAAGAAGCAACAAGAAAAGAGCACAGCGTTTAAAGAGACATCCCACGCCATTTCACCAACTTTATGAATGGCGCCCGGAATCTGAAACAACCCGGATGTAAGAGCGTGCACTCGGCCGTTTTCATTCAGGAAGTGTGCGGCTGAAAGAAAACGGAAGAGAAAAGGAAATTGAAAGGCTGGAATGAGGAAGGAAAATGGGGGATGGGAGGGAGGGAGGGAGGGAGGGAAGGAAGGAGGGAGGGAGGGGAGGGAGGGTGGAATGAGGAATGAAAATGGGGGATGGGAGGGAGGGAGGGAGGGAGGGAAGGAAGGAGGGAGGGAGGGAGGGGAGGGAGGGTGGAATGAGGAATGAAAATGGGGGATGGGAAGGAGGGAGGGAGGAAAGGAAGGAGGGGGGGAGGGAGGTAGGTAAAGGGTGGAATGAAAAGGGGAAGGAAGGGAGGTATGCGAGGTTGGGAGATAGGGGGGGGGGGTGAGGGGTGATGGAACGTTGGGAAAGATTAAAGAAAGATTGGACGAAGAGAAAGGGAGAAAAGAAAGGGGAGTGAAAGAGGGAGGGAGTGAACAAAGAAGGAAGAAGCACAGATGATATTTGAACAAGGAAGAAAATCCTCGAGATGAACAACCAGGGCCTTCAAATAGACATATATTCCTGATCTGCAACTGATTTATCTACGAGTATTTTTAATTTTTATTTAGCCATTCTTCAAAATAAGTAAAAAAAAACAAAAAAAAACAAAAAAAAAAAAATCATCACTGAAGGCTGAAATTGTCCTGAAAATGTTTTTTTAAAATTTGGTCCTTTTTACGTTTGTCTGCAGGATTTCGCAAAAAAAGTTACAGATGGATTGTGATGAAATTTCATATATCAGTTGCCCGTGGATAAAGGACACTTTGATACAAGTCTGATGGTGTTCCAAATTAATATTAGAATCCACGTACGAAAGATCTGAATGAGAATGAATATCTTAACGTTTATATCTT
>NC_061843.1:1585780-1588280 GCF_019202785.1 Penaeus chinensis | reverse complement strand
ACCCTCTTTCCTCTCACCCTTACCCTCTATCCTCTCACCCTTAACCCTCTATCCTCTCACCCTTAACCCTCTATCCTCTCACCCTTAACCCTCTTTCCTCTCACCCCTTAACCCTCTATCCTCTCACCCTTAACCCTCTATCCTCTCACCCTTAACCCTCTATCCTCTCACCCTTAACCCTCTATCCTCTCACCCTTAACCCTCTATCCTCTCACCCTTAACCCTCTATCCTCTCACCCTTAACCCTTCATCCTCTCAACCCTTAACCCTCTATCCTCTCACCCTTAACCCTCATCCTCTCACCCTTAACCCTCTTTCCTCTCACCCTTAACCCTCTATCCTCTCACCCTTAACCCTCTATCCTCTCACCCTTAACCCTCTATCCTCTCACCCTTAACCCTCACTCTCACCCTAACCTCATCTCTCACTTAACCTCTTCCTCTCACCTTAACCCTCTATCCTCTCACCCTTAACCCTCTATCCTCCACCCTTAACCCTCTATCCTCTCACCTTAACCCTCATCCTCTCACCTTACCCTTACCTCTCATCTCAAACCCTCTTCCTCACCTTAACCTCTTCCTCTCACCTTAACCCTTATCCTCTCACCCTTAACCCTCATCCTCACCCTAACCCTTTCTTATACCTCACTACCCTTAACCCTCCATCCTCTCACCCTTAACCTCTCCTTCACCCCTACCTCTCACCTTAAACCCTCTATCTCCTCACCCTTACCCTCTCCTCTCCCCTTAACCCTCTTCCTCTCACCCTTAACCCTTCATCCCTCTCCCTAACCCCTTTCCTCTCACCTTAACCCTTATCCTCTCACCCTTAACCCTCCATCCTCTCACCCTTAACCCTCCTACTTCTCACCTCTCACCCTAAACCCTCATCCTCTCACTCCTTAACCCTCATCCTCTCACCCTTAACCCCTCTTCCTCTCACCCTTAACCCTCTATCCTCTCACCCTTAACCCTCTATCCTCTCACCCTTAACCTCTATCCTCTCACCCTTAACCCTCTATCCTCTCACCCTTAACCCATCCTCTCACCTTAACCCTCTCATCCTCTCACCTTACCCTCTATCCTCTCACCCTTAGACCCGTCATCCTCTCACCCTTAACCCTCTTTCCTCTCACCTCTTAACCCTCTATCCTCTCACCCGTATACCTCTTTTCCTCTCCTCTCCCCTTAACCCTCATCCTCTCACCCTTAACCCTCTTTCCTCTCAGCCCTGAACCCTCTATCCTCTCACCCATAACCCTCTTCCTCTCACCCTTAACCCTCTATCCTCTCACCCTTAACCCTCATCCTCTCACCCTTAACCCTTTATCCTCTCACCCTTAACCCTCTATCCTCTCACCCTTAACCCTCTATCCTCTCACCCTTAACCCTCTATCCTCTCACCCTTAACCCTCTATCCTCTCACCCTTAACCCTCTATCCTCTCACCCTTAACCCTCTATCCTCTCACCCTTAACCCTCTATCCTCTCACCCTTAACCCTCTATCCTCTCACCCTTAAACCCGTCTATCCTCTCACCCTTAACCCTCTTCCTCTCACCCTTAACCTCTTTCCTCTCACCTTAACCCTCTATCCTCTCACCCTTAACCCTCCATCCTCTCACCTTAACCCTCTATCCTCTCACCCTTAACCCTCTATCCTCTCACCCCTTAACCCTCTTCCTCTCACCTCTAACCCTCTATCCTCTCACCCTTAACCCTCTATTCCTCTCCACCCTTAACCCTCTATCCTCTCACCCTTAACCCTCTATCCCTCTCACCCTTAACCCTCTATCCTCTCACCCTTAACCCTCTATCCTCTCACCCTTAACCCTCTATCCTCTCACCTTTAACCTCTATCCTCTCACCCTTAACCCTTCATCCTCTCACCCTTACCCTCTATCCTCTCACCCTTAACCCTCTTTCCTCTCACCCTTAACCCTCCATCCTCTCACCCTTAACCTTCTATCCTCTCACCCTTAACCCTCTATCCTCTCACCCTTAACCCTCCATCCTCTCACCCTTAACCCTCTATCCTCTCACGCTTAACCTTCTATCCTCTCACCCTTAACCCCTCCATCCTCTCACCCTTAACCCTCTATCCTCTCACCCTTAACCCTCCATCCTCTCACCCTTAACCCTCTATCCTCTCACCCTTAACCCTCCATCCTCTCACCCTTAACCCTCCATCCTCTCACCCTTAACCCTCCATCCTCTCACCCTTAACCCTCCATCCTCTCACCCTTAACCCTCCATCCTCTCACCCTTAACCCTCCATCCTCTCACCCTTAACCCTCCATCCTCTCACCCTTAACCCTCTATCCTCTCACCCTTAACCTTCTATCCTCTCACCCTTAACCCTCCATCCTCTCACCCTTAACCCTCCATCCTCTCACCCTTAACCCTCCATCCTCTCACCCTTAACCCTCTATCCTCTCACCCTTAACCCTCCATCCTCTCACCCTTAACCCTCTATCCTCTCACGCTTAACCTTCTATCCTCT
>NC_061843.1:1580780-1583280 GCF_019202785.1 Penaeus chinensis | reverse complement strand
AGAGAGAGAGAGAGAGAGAGAGAGAGAGAGAGAGTGAGAGAGAGATAGACAGACAGACATATAGATAAATAGATAGATAGATAGATAGATAAATAGATATATAGATAGATAGATAGAAAGATAGATAGATAGATAGATAGATATATAGAGATAGATAGATAGATAGATAGATAGATAGATAGATAGAGAGAGAGATCATCTTGGTCACGGATTAGAAAACTGCTCAGTCAGAGGGCATGCATCTTTTAAAAATTTATGATGGTTGTTAAAAGTCTTCATGCAACCTAGTCTGTATATCTTTTTTTTTTTTTTTATAGAAAACTTTAAATGGAAAATATTTGGGGAAATATGTTGATCCTCGTCTCATGAAAAGAGTTATAAATTTCACGTTGCGGTAGGAGGAAGAGGATGGAGTGGGATGGGAGGAGGAAAGGGTATAATTGAGGTAGTTGGAATTATATAGATGCTCGTTTGTTTTTCTCTCTCTCTCTGTTTTTAACATTCTGCTACTCGCTTTAATGATCTCTGTTTGTTTGTTTGTTTGATTTTGTTTCCTTCTGTGTGTCTTTCTGTCTGTGTGTCTGTCTGTCTGTCTTTCTTTCTCTCTTATTCTCTGTCTGTCTGTCTGTCTGTATTTCTCTCTCTATGTCTGTCTCTCTCTCTTTCTTCCTCTCTCTATGTCTGTCTGTCTGTCTTCCTCCTTCCCTCTTTCTCTATCTCTCCGTCTGTCTATTTGTCTGCTTGATTGTCTGTCTTACTGTCTATTTTCCTCTCTTTGTCTCCTCCCCCTCTTCTCTCTCACTCACTCACTTTATCTACCTCTTTCTCCGCAATTCCTTTTTTTTGTATTATCTCTCCGTGAACGCATGTAAAAGGTGAGAAAAGTCTCTTATACATCCTGTTTTCAGTTCGTAACAAAAAAAGAAAGAATGAAACGGAGAAAGAAAGAAAGGAAGAGAAAAAGAAAAGAAAATAACACAATCAAAATTAGGAAAATACTGAATGAGAATTTAAGAGAATGATGGAGGTAATAAGAATAAAAAACGTAAAATAATGAAAAAATGTTAAGGGAAATCGAGTTGAAGTTCGATGCAAATCTTATTCTTGATGATGACGATGATGGTGATGATAGTGATGATGGTGATGATGATGATGATGGTGATGATGACAGTGATGATGATGGTGATGGTGGTGATGATGATAATGATAATGGTGATGATGATGGTGATGATAACGGTGTTGATAATGATGATGATTGTGATGATAGTGATGATGATGGTGATGATGGTGATGATGATGATGATGGTGATGATGATTGTGATGATAGTGATGATGATGGTGATGGTGATGATGATGGTGGTGATGGTGAAAATGATGATGGTGACGATGATAATGATGATGATGATAATAATTGATGATGATGATGATAATGATGATAGTGATGGTGATGATGGTGATGATAATGGTAATGATGGTGATGATGATGATAATGAAGATGGTGATGATGATGGTGATAATGATGATTATAATTGATGATGATGATGGTGATGATGTTGCTAGTGATGGTGATGATAAATGGTGATGATGGTGATGATGATGGTGATAATGATGATTATAATTATGATGATAAAGATGATTATGATGATGGAGATAAAGATGATGATGGTGATGATGATAATGATGTTGATGATGATGATAATGAAGATGATGATGATGGTGATAATGATGATAATGAAGATGATGATAATGATGATGATGATCGTGATAATGATGATGATGATGGTAATTAAGATGATGAGGATGATGATGATAATGAAGATAAAGATAATGATGATAATGATGCTGCTGCTGATGTTGATAATGAAGATGATGAAGATGATGGTGATAATGATGATGAGGATGAGGATAATAATGAAGATGATGATAATGAAGATGAGGATGATAATGATGATGAAGATGATAATGAAGATGATGATGATGGTGATGATGATGATGATGATGATGATAAGGAAGATGAAGATGATGATGATGATGATGATGATGATAAGGAAGATGAAGATGATGATGATGATGATGAGGAGGAGGAGGAGGATTTTTGAATGATAATTGAAGAAATCGGTGGTGATGACAGTGGAGATGATTATGGTCATGACGGAAATAATAATTAGGATTATAAAGACAAATAATGAAATGATGGTTATAAATGGTGATGATGAGGAAGCTTATGATGATAATGATGGTGATGATGATCATAAGGTTTAGAGAAATAATGGAAATCACCCAAAAAGACACACACACACACACACACGCACACATACACGCACATGCACACGTACAACCCCCCCCCCCCCCCCTCCCCCTCAACAAACAAACACAGTTACACAAAAAAAAAAAAAAAAAAAATACACACATACCCAAACAAACAGAATCCCCCCCGCTCCTCCTACCACCCCCACCAACCCCCCTTCCCTCCTCCTCCCTCCCCCTCCCTCCTCCCTCC
>NC_061843.1:1570780-1575780 GCF_019202785.1 Penaeus chinensis | reverse complement strand
TTCTACCCCTCCTCCCCTCTTCTCGCTCTCCCTCTCCCTCCTCCCCTCCCACGCTTGCATCTTCAAGAACTAACTTCAGGCATGGTTTCTCCTCCTCCTCCCTCTCCTCATCTCCCCCTTTTGACTTCCTCTTGTTCCCTCTCCTCCTATCCCCTTATTTCTTCCCCTCCCTCTTCGTCTCCTGCTTTTTACCCCTCCTCCTTCCTTTCCTCCTCCTCCTTCCTTCTTCTACTCCTCCTCCCCTTCTTCTCCTTCTCATCTCTCCTTATTCCTACTCCCCCTCCCTCCTATTCTTTCCCCCCTACCCCCTCTTCCTCCCTCATTCTCCCTCTTCCTCCTCCCACCCCTTTTCTCCCCCTCCTCCTCCCCTTCCCCGCACCATTAACCCCCTCCCCCCCTACTCCCCTACTCCCCTACCCCTCCACCTCAACGTCGACAATGAAAACCCATTAAACTTGCCTGTAGGAGGACTTGATGCTGCCAACCCACCCCGTCCACCCACTCATCTATCTCGGACTACACCCGCCCACCCACTCACCTATATATATAAATATATATATATATATATATATATATATATATATATATATATATATATATATATATACGTACATACACACATACAAACGCCCACACACACACACACACACACACACACACACACACACACACACTCACACACATACACACACACATATATAATATGTAATACGATCTATTTCATTTTGATGATAACGATGCTAACAATAACTACATTAACAAAAATAATAACCTCCGCCGACAATTAAAACCCTTTTTTTTTTGTCCATGTAATTCTGGATTACAGTTAATATCACATGTGATGCCAAGCTGATTAAAAGAGTAATATCATTATGAACAATATTAATTTCCGGTGTTGTAAATGGCACCCTTAATGCAACTGATATTGCCATTGCTACTTCTGTTATTGTTACTGTTGATATTGCTGATGATACTGTCAGTACTTAATTAACTGTTGTTGCTTTTAAAAGTGTTTTTGATACTGGTGCAACTGGTTACTATTGCTGTTTATCGTGCTGCGGGATATCTGCTACTAATTCTACTATTACTACTACTATTACTACTACTAGTAATAATAAATCTGTAGCTGTTGATGCTGACAGTGTTTATGCTACACACACACACACACACACACACACATACACACACACACACATATATATATATATATATATATATATATATATATATATAACACATCAATAACATCATTGAAACACTATTCCTTCCAAACCAATCACAAGGGACAAGAAGAGACACCAACTCTCTTAGTATTATTATCATTATTATTATTATTATTATTATTATTATTATTATTATTATTATTATTGTTGTTGTTACTATTCTCATTATCATTATTGTTGTTGTTGCCGTTATTATAATTATTTTCCTTTTTTCCCAACCCGCATTCGCAAACTTTTAATTAGCGTTTCTTATACCGAACGATCAAAAATAAACTTAATCAATCTCTTCCAGGAATATAAGCCTTGCGGGGGATATAAAACAATAAATAAATAAATAAATAAAATAAATAAACAGACGGATAAGTGAATAAGAAAAAAAATAGGATAAGCATTTTATCTTATTAATAAAGGAATTAATTAGTCGAGACATGAGCAAATTGATAGAACTGTGAGGGAATGAATAGATAAATAATTAGGTAAATAGATAGATTCATAGATACATGAACTGATAAATGAAGGAATGAATAATCAAATAGATAGATAAAAGAGAGAGAACATATATTGAATGCTAAACCACCAGCATTTCATTTCATCAGATTTTCATATTCACTCTTCTTATCTTTCTTTTTTTTGGTCACTGTGCATTTGCAATGACTGGATTACTGAAACAGAAAATGATTTTTGAAAGACTATAAATGTACTGTATGTACCTGTTCGTGTAATGCTTTTAGGATTTCCGTAGCCGTAGAATTTCCTGACAGCCATTGATTCGCACCGTTACTGCGTTCAGAGATTTATTCCTTTTGTCTTCGCTTCACAGATATTCGGGGAAAGTTGTGGACACATATAAACCATGTTCTACCATCTTATTCTACTATTACCATTCCTATTACTGCTCCTACTACTACTACTACTACTACTGCTACTGTATTGCTAATGCATAAACTATCATTAATATTTATCTGGTACAAATGCTGATATAACTAATATTACTACGTTATGTCACTACAACTACTACAATTATTAAGTATCATTACTCCTAAAGCTTGATTTCATTACGACTTATTACGCGATGAATAGTCGTCTGTAATCACCCTTAGGCAGATACGATACATAAATACAATTATAAAGATCATGTGTGATTTGTTATATTACAGTTTCAAATATCATTTATCAAAAAAAATACTGCCATCTCTTTTTTTTCTTTCTCTCTCTCTCCCTCTCTCTCTTTCTGCCTCTCTCTCCCTCTCTCTCTCTCGCTCTCTTTCTCTCTCTCTCTCACTCTATCTCTCTCTCTCACTCTATCTCTCTCTCTCTCGCTCTCTCTCTCTCTCTGTCGCTCTCTCTGTCGCTCTCTCTCTCTCTCTCTCTCTCTCTCTCTCTCTCTCTCTCTCTCTCTCTCTCTCTCTCTCTCCCTCTCTCAACTGAATCATAATGCTCTTTTGATATCATTCCTCGATTGCAATATACCTACATTACAGCTATTGTTATATTATATCAATAGCATTATATCTATATCACTGATGTTGAGCAAACCAGTACTTATATCATGATCCCTGCAATAGCAAAATTAATTAGAATATATAAACTTAATCTTACTATACCTGAAATTAATACAAACTGCCTCAGGTGTAATTATTCTGTCCCAATTCTATGACGTCATAATTATGATTAAAGAGAGAGAGAGAGAGAGAGAGATAGATAGATAGATAGATAGATAGAGAGAGAGAGAGAGAGAGAGAGAGAGAGAGAGAGAGAGAGAGAGAGAGAGAGAGAGAGAGAGTTAGATAAATAGACAGACAGACAGATAGACAGAGAGAGAGAGAAAGAAAGTTAGATAAATAGACAGACAGACAGACAGCCAGCCAGACCGCCAGACAGATAGAAAGAGAGAGAGAGCTCATTAGGTAGATTCGACGAAGCCTCCCACACAAAGCTTTGTATTGAGATGATGGCTGGGACAAAGTGTAAGCAAAATGGATTTTGTCTCTGTCCTCCTCTACCAGCTTTTCCAGTTAATGATATTATGGTGTTCAGTACTGTGTTCAATACTGTCCTCATGCTCACCATCCTCTGACCAATGCTGCACGCTCGCTGGGATCTCCGTTTCATCATAAAGCATTGGTTTAAATCGTATCATTAGATAGATAAATCGTTTTATTTTCGTAGTGCCTACTTCATGCTTGTTATCTTGGTTGTGCTAATTGTACGTTTTATAAATCGCTGTTGTTAGTATATCGTGTTAATTGTATTATACCTACACCATAAATGACATCATATTTTCATCATATTACCGTGTGTTTCCATACCATTCATATCACCATATCTGTTAACATATAATTTTAGTTCAAGCTGAAGTATATCTGTAACCACAACACCATAATGAACCAAGTATGTTACAACACTATCTGAAGATCACCAAACACACACCATAGATATTACCATCTACACCATACCTGTCACCACATTATCTTGACGTCACCATACCTTCACCATAAATCCAACCACATCATCTTAACCTCACCATACCTCTCACCGCATTATCTTGACGTCACCATACCTTCACCATAACTCCCACCACATCATCTTAACCTCATCATACCTTTCACCGCATTATCTTAACGTCACCATATCTCACACAACACCAATGAAGGCATTGCTCAATTTCTCAACAACAAAGGCGAGGTAGAAAATACAATGACACTGTATCCACTGTATTTCTTCATTCCTACTTTATCTAAGCTACTTCTGCATATACATTGACGTAGAAATAGGGGGCGTGAGAATTCTGAATAGAAGACAAAGGGACAACATATTGGAAGGTAAAAAAAAGGGATGGAGGGAAAGAGGGAAGGTGGGAGGGAGGGAGGGACTGGAAGGAGGGATGGAGAGAGAGAGGGAGGGAAAGGGGGAGGGTTGGAGGGAGGAGAGGAGAGAGGGAAAGAGGGAGGGTTGAGGAGAGGGAGAGAGGGAGAGAGGGACTGAGGGAGGGGTCGAGAAAGAGAGAGAGAGAAAGAGGGAGGTTGGAGGGAGAGAGGGAAGGAAGGGACAAGGGCAGAGGGAAAGAGGGAGGGAGAAGAAGTAGGGAGGGAGGAAGAGAGGGAATGAAATAGAGAGAGAAAGAGAGAGAGAGAAGGAGAGAGAGAGAGAGAGAGAGAGAGAGAGAGAGAGAGAGAGAGAGAGAGAGAGAGAGAGAGAGAGAGAGAGAGAGAGAGAGAGAGAGAGAGAGAGAGAGAGAGAACGAGAGAGATAGATAGAGAGCGAAACGAGAAGTGAACGAGAGAGAAAGAAAGAGATAGAGAAAGGGATAGATAGAAAGTAAATAGATAAAAAAGAGAGAAAGATTGTGAGAGAGAGGCATAGAACATAAGAAGGAAGAGAGAGTATTCTTTTAAAAAAAAAAAAAAATATTGGTAATACAAAATAAATGACAAATAAGATAAAGAAGAAGACTTTAACAACTCTGAAGGGAGAAAGTAATTAAAGAAACGAGAATAAAGGACACAAAAGACACGTAATTAAGAGCAAGGCTTTTGGTAAAAGAAAGATGAAGAAAGGGTGAAGAAAAAATAGAAAGAAAAGATGGAAAATGAAAAAAAAAAAAAACAACGACAGAAGCAACAGCAAAATATTTAAAGAAAAAAGAGAGAGGGAAGAGTAGGAGGGACGAAAGGAGGAGGAGGAGGGAGAGGAGGAGAAATGGAGATGGAGGAAAAGAAGTAGAGAAAAGGAGGGAGAGATGGAGGGCGAAGTAGAAAATAAGAAGTAAAGGAAAAG
>NC_061843.1:1548280-1550780 GCF_019202785.1 Penaeus chinensis | reverse complement strand
CCCACAATTCTCTCTCTCTCCCGTCCACTCTTCTCTCCCCCGCCCAGCCTTCTCTCTCTCTCCCGCCCACCGTTCTCTCCCCTGCCAAACCTCTCTCTCTCTCTCCCGCCCACTCTCCTCTCCCTCTCCCATCCGTCTCTCCCCCGACTACTATTCTCTCCCCCGCCTACTCTCCTCTTTCCCGCCCACTCTCCTCTCCCTCACCCACCATTCTCTTCCCCGCCCAGCCTATTCTCTCTCTCCCGCCCACTCTCCTCTCCCCCACCCACCGTTTTCTTCCCCGCCCAGCCTATTCTCTCTCTCCCGCCCACTCTCCTCTCCCCCACCCACCGTTCTCTCCCCCGCCCAGACTATTCTCTCTCTCCCGCCCACTCTCCTCTCTCTCACCACTCTCCTCTCCCCCGCCCATCCTTCTCTCCCCCGACTACTATTCTCTCTTTTTGTCTTTTTCCCTTAACACCGTATCAAGAAGTTTATTAATTTCTTGCTCATTAGCGACGACAAGATGCAAGTTTGACTTACTGCAACATCGACCCATGTCAGGACAAACTACACGTAAGGAAATGCAACGGATGCATAATTGTGTTGGGAAACTTTGCAATTACTGATGCTCCTCGCTTTGTCAGTGCATTCTGAGTTAGATCCATTAAAAAAATATATATATATATATTATTATTGATATATATATCTTCATTATTTCAGACCTTAGGCAATTTTGATAAAGAGGCAGCGTGTCTATTCCTTACATTTGATAAATAAACTAATCCCGTTCTTTGTAAAATAGATTCACATTTACATATTTTTTTCCCCCTTCAATTTTCCGCTTATGGTTTTCACTTGTTTTTTTTTTTCTTGTTTTTTTTTTTTCTTATACCGTTGCCGAGAAGTCCCTAAATAACTTCTATTTACAGATCCACTTAATTTTAGAAATTAATTATCCTTCTAGTGACGAAAGAGCCACTGGGAAAGGGAGAATGAAAATGACTTATCTCTCAGAAATGGTAGCATGATGTTACCTTTTTCATTTATTTTATTTATTTATTTTTGTTTTTTTTTCATTGCATCCGTTTGTTTGCTGGATCTGCTTTCAGTCATATACGCAGCAGCATAACCGTACCTTTTGAAGCTCAAATTTCAGTAATGATTCCATTCTGTAATTCTGTCGTGTTCGGTGACTAAATGGAAAATGACAAACGTGTGTCTGCACTCACGCACACACACACATGTATACAGACACTCACAAACGCACACACACATATATAGAAACTCACGCACGCACACACATATATACAGAGACTCACGCACACATATATACAGACACTCACAAACACACACATATATACAGAGACTCATGCACGCACATACACATATATACAGACACTCACGCACGCACACATGCATATATACAGAAATAGATAGGCAGACTGACGAGCATGAACAAACATATGGATAAATGGATACTTACACACACGTACGCACACGCACACATACATACATATATACACACACACTCATACACACACCCACTAGAAGACAGATAGACACACACACACACACAGCTCCCCTACCTCTCTCTCTAGACACACTACCCACCAAACTCTTCCCTTCCCCCATACCCCTTCCCCCATGCCCCATCCACACACCCATCCATCGAAACCCTCCTCCCCCCCACCTCCCCTCTCGGCAACCTTCTACCCCCCCCCCCACATCAATTTCAACCGAGCTCCCACACCTCACTCTTCCCACACAATCACATCCTTCCCCCTCCCTCGCTTTCCCACACTCATAGGAACGTCTGGTCAATCAAGACAGGTCAAAGGTCACATCTTAGCAACAGCAAAATGTTCGTCTTGAAGAAGACCATATATATATGTACACACACACACACACACACACACACACACACACACACACACACACACAAACACACACACACACAAACACACACACACACACACACACACACACACACACACACACACACACACACACACACAAACACACACACACACACACACACAAACACAAACACAAACACACACACACACAAACACACACACACACACACACACACACACACACACACATATATATATATATATTATTCGCCATTCTTGCCCTTCCGAAATACCTAAGGCTTGTATGAAAGTTGTCTTATATTCCTTTTCTTCCTTCAGCTTACAATGCAGGTTAATTATTTTTGCAACAATCAGTCAACATATCTTCAAATTAACTTTCAACAATAACATATCAACACTAACTTTCACACAGTCAAAGAATCTACAAACTTATCAACAATATCTTTGTTCTATTAAGCAAATATTAATTGGCACAACAGTTCAACACATTATTTTCAATATTCCTCCACAATAGTATGACCATCACAACATAATTGAAATTCCTTCCTTTAGCCTTTTTTAATTCCATATCATATAGGAAATACAAGGAAAACATAATTATTCATCACATTTCCATTTAAATTCACGTGGCCTGTCTTAAT